>NC_072784.1:14996402-15192621 GCF_022539595.1 Amphiprion ocellaris | reverse complement strand
ATGACATTTTTGGTCACATTTTGGACGACATACTAAACTATGACGTTTTTGGTCACATTTTGGAGGACATACTAAACTATGACGTTTTTGGTCACATTTTGGATGACATACTAAACTATGACGTTTTTGGTCACATTTTGGACAACATACTAAACAATGACGTTTTTGTCACATTTTGGATGACAAACATGACGTTTTTGGTCACATTTTGGACGACATACTAAACAATGACGTTTTTGGTCACATTTTGGATGACAAACATTACATTTTCGTCACATTTTGGACGACATACTAAACTATGACGTTTTGGTCACATTTTGGACAACATACTAAACAATGACGTTTTTGGTCACATTTTGGACAACATACTAAACTATGACGTTTTTGGTCACATTTTGGACAACATACTAAACAATGACGTTTTTGGTCACATTTTGGACGACATACTAAACAATGACGTTTTTGGTCACATTTTGGATGACAAACATTACATTTTCGTCACATTTTGGACGACACACTAAACTATGACGTTTTGGTCACATTTTGGACGACATACTAAACTATGACGTTTTTGTCACATTTTGGCCGACATACTAAACTATGACGTTTTTGGTCACATTTTGGCCGACATACTAAACTATGACGTTTTTGGTCATATTTTGGACGACATACTAAACTATGACATTTTTGTCACATTTTGGATAACATACAAAACTCTGACATTCTTGTCACATTTTCGACGACACTAAACTGTGACGTTTTTCTCACATTTTGGACGACATACTAAACTATGATATTTTGGTCACATTTTGGACGACATACTAAAGTATGACGTTTTTGGTCACATTTTGGATGACATACTAAACTATGACGTTTTTGTCACATTTTGGACGACATACTAAACTATGACATTCTTGTCACATTTTGGACGACATACTAAACTATGACGTTTTTGGTCACATTTTGGAAAACATACTAAGCTATGAAGTTTTTGGTCACATTTTGGACGACATACTAAACTATGACATATTTGGTCACATTTTGGACGACATACTAAACTATGACATTTTTAAAAAAAAATTTTGATAATGCTGGATCTCTCTGCAGGTGTGTGCGGGTCTGGAGCTACACGTCTCTGATCTGCAGTTGCTGGCCTCACTGATCTCCAAATTGTTAATTGTTCTGATTTCATTATTGTCTGTTCTCCATCTGCTATCTTATACCCATATCCCAACACCTCATTGTTCAAAAAATGTGAAGTGCTCAGAAATAAAATGTGTTGTGAATTTGGTGCTAGATTAATAAAACTCAACAGAACTAAACTCAATGGTGTATTTGTGAGATTTTTCACAACATACTAAACTTTGACTTTTTGGTCACATTTTGGACGACATACTAAACTATGACGTTTTTGGTCACATTTTGGACAACATACTAAACAATGACGTTTTTGGTCACATTTCGGACGACATACTAAACTATGACATTTTTGGTCACATTTTGGACGACATACTAAACTATGACATTTTTGGTCACATTTTCGACAACATACTAAACTATGATGTTTTAGTGATATTTTAAACGACTGACTAAACTATGACGTTTTTGTCAGATTTCAGACAACATACTAAACTATGACGTTTTTGTCACATTTTGGACGACAAACATGACATTTTTGTCACATTTTTGACGACATACTAAACTACGACATTTTGGTCACATTTTGGATGACATACTAAACTATGACGTTTTTGGTCACATTTCGGACGACATGCTAAACTATGACGTTTTTGTCACATTTTGGACGACATACTAAACTATGATGTTTTTGGTCACATTTTGGATGACATACTAAACTGTGACGTTTTTGGTCACATTTTGGACGACATACTAAATTATGACGTTATTGTCACATTTTGGACGACATACTAAACTATGACGTTTTTGGTCACATTTCGGACGTTTTTGGTCACATTTTGGATGACATCCCAAACTATGACGTTTTTGTCAGATTTCGGACGACATACTAAATTATGACGTTTTTGGTCACATTTTGGACGACATGACGTTTTTGCCACATTTTGGACGACATACTAAACTATGACGTTTTTGGTCACATTTCGGACGACATACTAAACTATGATATTTTGGAGACATTTTGGATGATAAACTGAACGATGACTTTTTAAAAAAAAAAAATTTGATAATGTTGGATCTCTCTGCAGGTGTGTGCGGGTCTGGAGCTACACGTCTCTGATCTGCAGTTGCTGGCCTCACTGATCTCCAAATTGTTAATTGTTCTGATTTTATTATTGTCTGTTCTCCATCTGCTATCTTCTACCCATATCCCAACACCTCATTGTTCAAAAAATGTGAAGTGCTCAGAAATAAAATGTGTTGTGAATTTGGTGCTACATTAATAAAACTCAACAGAACAAAACTCAATGGTGTATTTGTTAGATTTTTCACAACATACTAAACTTTGACTTTTTGGTCACATTTTGGACAACATACTGAACTATGACATTTTTGGTCACATTTTGGACGACATACTAAACTATGACGTTTTTGGTCACATTTTGGACGACATACTAAACTATGACGTTTTTGTCACATTTTGGATGACATACTAAAGTATGACGTCTTTGTCACATTTTGGACGACAAACATGACGTTTTTGGTCACATTTCGGACGACATACTAAACTATGACATTTTTGGTCACATTTTGGACGACATAGTAAACTATGACGTTTTTGGTCACATTTTGGACGACATACTAAACTATGACATTTTTGTCACATTTTGGACGACATACTAAACTATGATGTTTTAGTGATATTTTAAACGACTGACTAAACTATGACGTTTTTGTCAGATTTCAGACAACATACTAAACTATGATGTTTTTGTCACATTTTGGACGACAAACATGACGTTTTTGGTCACATTTCGGACGACATACTAAACTATGACATTTTTGTCACATTTTGGACGACATACTAAACTATGATGTTTTTGTTACATTTTGAACGACATACTAAACTATCACGTTTTTGTCACATTTTGGACGACATACTAAACTATGACGTTTTTGCCACATTTTGGACGACATACTAAACTATGACGTTTTTGTCACATTTTGGACGACATACTAAACCATGACGTTTTTGTCACATTTTGGACGACATACTAAACTATGATGTTTTAGTGATATTTTAAACGACTGACTAAACTATGACGTTTTTGTCAGATTTCAGACAACATACTAAACTATGATGTTTTTGTCACATTTTGGACGACAAACATGACGTTTTTGGTCACATTTCAGACGACATACTAAACTATGACATTTTTGTCACATTTTGGACGACATACTAAACTATGATGTTTTTGTTACATTTTGAACGACATACTAAACTATCACGTTTTTGTCACATTTTGGACGACATACTAAACTATGACGTTTTTGCCACATTTTGGACGACATACTAAACTATGACGTTTTTGTCACATTTTGGACGACATACTAAACCATGACGTTTTTGTCACATTTTGGACGACATACTAAACTATGACGTTTTTGGTCACATTTTGGACGACAAAAAGTATGACGTTTTTGGTCACATTTTGGACGACAAGCTAAACTATGACGTTTCAATGACATTTTGGACGACATACTAAACTGTGACTTATTTTCAGATTTAGGAAAAAATACTAAACTATCACGTTTTTGTGACATTTTGGATGACAAGCTGATCTCTGATCTGCAGTTTCTGGCCTCTCTGATCTCCAAATTGTTAATTGTTCTGCTTTTATTATTGTCTGTTCTCCATCTGCTGTCTCCTACCCATATCCCAACACCTCATTGTTCAAAAAATGTGAAGTGCTAAGAAATAAAATGTCTTGTGAATTATGTGCTACATTAATAAAATTGAAAAGAACTAAATTCAATGATGTATTTTTTATAACATACAAAACTTACTAAACTTTGACTTTTTTGTGACATATTTGGGCGGCATACTTTGTTTTATTTATTTGACCTTTATTTTGCTAGGTTAAAATGTTTGAAAATGCTGAACTATGACGTTTTTGTGATATTTTGGACAGCTTACTATCCTATAATGATTTTGTCACATTTTGGATGACATACTAAACCTTGACTTTTTTTGTACCATTTTAGACGACATACTAAACTATGATGTTTTAGTGACGTTTTAGATGACATACTAAACTATGACATACTTGTAACATTTTGGACGACATACTAAACAGCAGCATTTCAGAAGACATACTAAACGATGACATTTTTCTGATATTGTGAACGACATACTAAACTATGACATTTTTTACAAATTTTGGACGACATACTAAACAACAAGGCTTTTGTGACATTTTGTACAACTTACTTTCCTATAATGGATTTGTGATATTTTGGACACATATGCCACTATGACGGTTTTGTGGGGTTTTGTGAGGAGTATGATGTTTTTCGAGAGTTTTCACGACATACTAAATTATGAAGTTTTTGTGAGAGTTTTGACATGACTTTCTTTTGGCATAGACCTTGTAAGTTCGACAGACCGTCTACATGCGCAAACGAGTTAAGTAACATAATGTAAGACTGGGAAACCCAGAAAAAGTATAATATGGGCTCTTTAAGAAGTTTCAAATGTCTCTCAGTTGCCTTACCTGTCCATTACCGTCCTCAGGGCTCGTTCTATATTCATGCGGTGGCCCACTCGTGTCACACCCAAATCCAGATAATCGTCCTTGGTCAGGGAGGGCAGGTGGGTGCCGTCAATCTCATTGTCTAAGAAACGCTCTCTGTGCTCACCCAGGTTCAGGTATCCCAACCAGTCTGCAACATCATACTTGGTCCAGTAGGGCAGCGGCTTGGAGGCAAAAGGCTTCGTAGGGGAAGGGGGTGGTAGATGGGGGTAACTCAGGCAGGGAGGTGGTGGGAGGGGATGCAGGGGTGGAGAAGAGGTCCCAGACAGGAAATGAGTTGGAGAAAGAGATCGAGAAACAACTAAGGTGGAGTTTGGAGGAGGAGGTGCACCAGAGGGGGCAAACAGGGGAGGAGAGGGTGAGAAGTAAGGATCTCCAAGAGGGTTTCCAGGTGACGGTGGGGTGATAGAACCTCTGAGGTCATAGATGGCACTGTAGAGAGGTGTGGTAGGTAGGAGGGGAAGGGACGATGGGCGTGGTGGACCCAGCTTGGGCCTCTCTGATGGGGAGATGAGGGGGCTGGGTGCTCGCCTGCGCTGGAGCATGTGTGATTCTGCTTTACGGGACTCACGACTGGGAATGAACTGGAATTCCAGGGCTTTGGTCCGGTACACAGGTCTGTGTTTGGGGGAAGTAGGATAAGGGGAATAAGATGTTGGGGACAGCGGGGAATGTGAACGTGGAGGTTGAGCGGCTGCTGGAGGCTGAGGAGACGGGGATCGTCCCCAGTTGGGGTACTGGGAGGCAGGGGTGGGGGATGGAGACAATGATGGCTGTGATAACGAGATTGGAGAAGGTGACTGGGATCGAGCTGAGGGAGGGCTCAGAGCTGAGGCTGAGTCTTCTGAAAATCTGTGAATACAAAAAGAGAAGCTGTTGTAGAAGAAAAGCAGAAACCATGACAATGACATGAAAAACATGCACACACACACACAAAGGGACACATTATCCAGGTATTTTAAGAACCTGTGGATTTAAATTGCTTCATACTGTCAACATTTAAGTAAAACATGGTTTCCTCTCCCTCCTTATTGTCTCACAAGAAGCTGTAAATTCAAGTAGGTCAAAGTTTCATGTTCTTCCAGACAGAAAACAAAATAGAGTGGAAGTGGCTCTATTACCTGTTTCTGCTTCTGAGTGAAACACATGGAAAAAGCCAGAGAAATAAAACAGAGATTTACACAGTATAGACACAACACACACAAGACATGAACAGACAATCCACAGATTTTTGACTGAAGGCTTGAACATCAGTTGTGGCAGGTAAAGAATTTGAAAGTGCCACACTGATGTATTCACACAGGGGAAACAATAGAATGGCAATGTCAAAAGCAACAAAAAATGTAATTTATGCTGTGACATAACCAAGGTGATGCCATCCAGTATTAACTAATGCGTACCTGTGTCTGCTCAGGGGCCTCTGGCTGCTCCAGCTGTCCTTGCCTCTCTGCTGCAGTTTGCTGCTCAGCTCATTGATGATGCTGGGCTTCATACTGGATGCTGGAGGGTAAATCTTCTTCCCCTCCAAAAGCGACTGGCCTCCTCCGTCACCAGACATCTGACCCTCGCTCCAGTGAGACTTCATCTCAGGAGTGCGTGGCCGATCAAAATATGGTGAAGTGGGACGTCCTAAATTCTGCATGTCTCGTACACCATAACCATCCTGGCCACTCTCGTCCTCTGTTGCTCCCTCCTCGGCCTCGTCATCCTCCTGTTCGTCTCTACGTCTGTGGGAGTGGAAGGAAGCAGGAGCAGTGCTGGTCTGTCTGTGTAGATCCCCAGAACGACCTCCCTCTCTGTACCTGTTGGTTTTAGGGTAAGTGGAGGCTGCGGCTGTTGCGTTCTGCATCTCAAAAGTTTGTCCATCCAGGTAACTCATGTACGACTCCAGAAAATCTCCTCCTCTGTCTGTTTCCCCTGTCCCGCCCGCCCCTCCCATCCGTCCTCCAGCTCCAACTCTCTCTCCTCGGTCCAGTCGGTCTCCCCGGACACCGGCTCCACTCAGACCCAGGATGCTGTCCAGATGATGATCACTGCTGCTGCGGCTGTCCAGTTCTTCAATGCCAGAGTCTACCACTGTCTCCTGGGACTCTCCTTTCTTAGTAGTGGGGGGAGGACGGTGGGGCTCTCCTGTCCTGCGGCCTCCTGTGATGGTGGTGGAGGATGTTCGCTCCTGGTAGAGCTGAGTGGAGGTGCTTGTTGTGATGGCAGCAGTGGTGGTTGTAGCAGCACAGCTCGCGGTCGTGACATGGGAGGCAGTGCCCCTATGTGGGACAGAAGTGGCAGCAGTGGATGAGTGCGCTGGCGGGCCACGGTATGCTGGGGGAGGTGCGACTGCATGTGGGGGAGGTGTGGGTGAGGAGCGCCCAGGTGTATGTGTGCTGTTGTAAAGGTGGTGGGACATAGAGAAGGGTCTGTGGTAAGATCCAGGAGGAGGTGGGGGTGAGACTGATGGAGGAGGTGGGGGGCCCGAGGTGGGCTGTAGGGTGGAGGGTGAGGGAGGGGGTGGGGGGTTGGGTGATGTCTGTGATGGAGAAGGAGCAGACTGAGTCAGATTTGCCACTTCACTGTCGTAAGATGTGAGGCTAGAGGCAGTGGAGTCCCCTGCCTGGGGCGAGGGCAGGGGTGTATGAGCAGGAAACCCACTCACAAATTGTTCTTTTTGGGGGGGTGGTGGGGGTGGTGGTGGCGGGGGAGGGGGAGGAGGTGGAGGGGGTGGGACTTGCTGTTGGCGGGAGGCCAGACTATTGGAGAGCATCCTGTGTTGTGAGTATCCCGATATTCCCCTGTCAAAACTGTTTGCAAACTCTAACGGAGGTGGGAGGGGGTCTGCGTACACAAATTCGTCATCTGCATCAACTGAAGGGGCAGGGGGAGGGAGTACCATCAGGCCGCTCCCAGTGCTCCCAGTAGTGTTAGCTGTCTGTTGACTACTGGTAGGCGGAGGAGAGGGAGGTGTGAGGGACAATATATAGGCATCAGCTTGACTTTCCATCCTGAGAAAAGACGGCCTGCGGGGCTGCTGAGACTGAGATGCCTGCTGAGCAGCACTATCAGCAGCAGCTGCATTAGCAGCAGCCTGCTCTGCTCTCCTCATGTAACCTTCTCTCTCTTTGTCCCTCTCCCTCTCTCTCGACAGCTCCCTCTCCCGTTCCCTCGACCTCTCCCGCTCCCTCTCCTTGTAAGTTGGTTGATATGGCTGAGATTGATAGTGGTGTGTGTGGACAGTTTTGTCCTCAGAGAAGCGAACTCTTAGGCCCTCACGAGCCCCTCCTCCTTCCCGCTCCCTCTCCCCTCCTCCACCGTCCTCACCCCAGACACTCCCGACTCCTCGGAGTATTCTGGGTGAGGGTGGCCGGCCAACAGTGGGAGTGGTGGCAGCCAAGGAAGAGGAGGTGACCAGGTAGGAGCTTGAGGACTGGGCGGCTGACGACACTGGCTGAGAGGTGACAGTAGATGAAGGAAACACCACGCTCGACATCTGACGGGTGAAGTGGTGCTCTGTTCGACTTCTTAACCTGCTGTCATCCCTCAGAGCACGTTCTCTGGCAGCCAGGGCAAGACCTAAGGGCGATGTGGGGTCAAGAGCCTTCCCTGTTAGAGGGTGAATGAAGGTGGTGGTTGAGGAGGGTGCTGGCTGCCTGCCTGCTGCTGTGTACAGATCAGTAGGCACAGACTTGGGCTGATAGTCCAGGGCAGGTGAGGAGTACTCAGGTAGGCCAAAGGCAGGGGGCATACTGCGGGTGTGATGGATGAAGGTGTCTCCAGAAAACATGCCCTCATCAATGGACTTCGACGGCCGCAGCCGTGTTGATGAACTTTCAGCCTGTGTACTAAGCTGTTGCTGTGACACCTGAGTCCTTGTTACCCCCCCTATCCCATCAAGACTCACATCCTCCTCAGCAGACATAAACAAGGAGGCACTCTTTCTCCGGGCTTCATGGAAACGCTCCCTGTCTCGGCGAGCTGCGCCTACAATAGCAGCCCCAAACTGGCTGGTAAAGTCCAGGTTATCCTGTGCTCGCATAGAAGGCAAGGATGGAGGTGGCGGAGCTGGGATGGATGGTGGAGCAGGGGGCTGTGGAGCAGGAGTGGAGGGAGGAGGACCATGGGGTGTTTTGACTTCATCTGCCTCTCCTGATGCAGGAACATCAGCCTCCACACTGCTGCCCTGGCTGCTCCGTCCACTGCTGCTGGTTGAAGGGGCCTTGACGATAATAGTGGGGATAGGGATGGAGCTTTTCTCCACCGACCCTTTGCCTCCCAGTGTACCCTGTCCCATGCGCAGGTCCTCTACCTTAGACTGCTTTACCAGAGGACCCTTACCTCTCCGGGCCCCTCCTTTAGGACCACCCGCTCCACCGCCAGCTGCACTGCGGTCTGCACGCTGGGGTTGACTCTGGGTAGTCTGTTGTTGCTGGGGAATTACAGTGGCAATGCTGGATGGGGGGACAGCAGTGCTATAGCCTCTCCTAAGACCTGCTGCCTTGGCCCCTGCACTTGCCCCTATCCCAGCTCCAACAGGCTCCCCAGTATAGGCAACCTTCCGCGAAGCAGTCCTGCTTTGAGCAGTGTGGGCAGTTGCGTGTGCATATGAGGTGGTGTGATCCGCCGCTCCACCACTGGGGATGGTGCTGGGACCACTTGTCCTTTCCCTGCCTCCATGGGTGAAGTGCACTGCCTGGGAGTAGGGCTGGTAGTGTGCAGAGGTGGATGTGGACTGGGACACAGAGACAGAAGGCTGCTGGGATGACTTTGCTCTCCAACCGAGTGGTGGAGCAGAGGAGAATGGAGGATCTGGAGGAGCTGTGGTGGGAGGAGGAGGGATGTCGTCTGGGCCGGGCACCGACAGGCTCCGTGCAAACTTCATGGCTGGAGGATGCAGGAACTGCTTCTCCTCCTCAGGCACCCCTACAACATTCACCAATGGAGAAAGAACAAGTAAAGGTGAAATAGGGATTTACAGATGGAGTAAAGTGAGACTCAACGAGGCTAAAGAAAAAAGAACATTTTGGGAGGAAATAAGTAAGAGTGTCTGTCTCAATCTGCCTGCCCAAGTACCTGCCAGCAAGTCTGTCCTCGATACTTATGTTTGTTAGTATGCAAGTCAGTTAGTACTACATATTCCGCAATCAAGTGGCAACGAGGCAGCATTGCACAACAGAATTTGTTTTTTGCTGGTCATTAGAGAGGACATAACTATTTCTGAGGGAAATTAGCAAAGCCTTAGTAAGCAACAAACCAGAAAACATCCCATTATAATAAGATAACAAGGAGATTAGTGGAACTTCAGTATCTAACAAATAGTAGTAGGGTAAGTATAGGACAAACAAAAATCTTATTTTTACAGTACAGGTATACAGTGACTTTAAAGAGAAAGTGTACAGCATACAATCAGCTACAGATAAAGTGCACAGGTGTTGGCCACAAACAAGACATTGTTGGCTACAGACAAACAGGTCAGCACAGCTTAGACCTCTACTGGCCCAGAGGACAGACAGACAGGCAGACAGAGGGGCAGACGGAAAAAACAGACAACCTCACCGATGGATTTCTGCCGCAGCATACCGTGCTGTGGGGCGTGACCTGAGGTGTATTGTCCACGTTCATAGCCCAGGCCCAGCCCTGACGACATCATCCCCATCCCAGACTGATCCCCATAGTTTGGCTGAAATTATAAAAATCAAGAGCATGTTAAGGAGAGCAAAACACACTGTAGCCATGAAACCAAACATACAACATATGTGAGGACTGAGAACCTAAAATAATGGAAGACATAATAATCTGTGAAGAGCAGCAGTTTTCATTCAGTGTTAATCTCAATACAGCTGCAAGTAGGTTTGAACAAGTCAAGAAAAAAAGCCTGAAAGCAATTTCTTGTTTTGTCTGTTTATACAGAAATTAACTTATTTATTGGTACAGTAGTTGTTCACTTAGCAACATTTTTATGTCTTTAAATAAAACATTAGATGCTGCCTTAGACATTAACATGTTACAAATCTCTGGACTACACACACACACACACGTGCACACACGCACACACACACACACGTATGTATTGTACTCAAGAGGCCACATGATATGGAAACAAGTCAACTGATACAAGTATATATATATATGCAGCATTATCTAGGCTAAACTTTCAAATTTTCCTGTTGAATCTACCAATGGGATCAAGCTTTGCTTTGATGTTCTTTAAATTTATATACGAAATATTCTTCTACATTTCTATTTTTGTGAGAAGTGATGCATGGGAGGTACATTTGTTTGACAACTTTTGCAAGTTACTTGTTAATCAAAATGCGACTCCCCCTTAAAATATACCCTGCTTTATCATCATTTTATTTTAAATGAGACCATAATTTAATAAATAAACACCCTGCTGTATAAAAGAGACTCAAAACTAGCAATTGAGACTATAAACTGATGAGGAAGATGTCTATTGAAGTAATAAATCAAGTCCCAAGTGATTTTCTCATAAACTTCTGTCCAATCTGAGTTCTTTTTTTTAGCCAGAGGTGTCAAAAGAAAAAAAAAATCAGGTTTAGGGTTCAGGAACTACTGCTTCACTTTGCAGACCCGCAGGCTACGTCCACCTCTTATGTACATTCAAGGATCAGAACATGTATTTTGATTTTCTGGGATGCCAGGGTCAATCAATGAGGACGTGAGGACAGAGATTGATTTGGAATAATAGGAATCTGAAGATTGGTTAAGGTTTCAATAAAAATGTCAGGCCAAGTCAATCAGGGGCAGAGTAGGGCGTGTTATGACTATGCCACCCTGTAAAATAAAAATTCATGCTTGGGATACATGTAAAGCAACTGTGGCACGTGTCATGATACACACCTCATTGCCATAGAAACTTCTTCCCCTGTCTCGTTTTGGCCCCTGTCCCCGTGTCGCCGGTGCCTCGTTGGTGCTGATTGTCTGCTGAGCAGCTGCAAGAATTTCATCTAGTTTATCTGAGAGGAAAAAAGGGGAGAAAGAGACAGACAGGGAAAAAACAGAGAGAGAGAAAGGGACATACGACAATGAAACAGAAAAATGGACGGCAACAAAACGAAGGAAACAGTGTGTGGAAAGGGACACACTTGATGATGGTGGATGAGAAAGAGAGGGAGAGATTCAGGTAACATCCACTGACAAACATGAGCTTCCTTACTGAGAGCCATCTGATAGACTGTCCTCTTCTTCTCTGTAACTTGGGAGGATTCGAATTCTAAAAGAGGAGAAACACGGCATAAGTCCAGTAAGACACCGAGTGGCGAGTGCCAAGTCATTTTGGACAGACATAAATACAATGCCTTAAGCAGGAGTGCACCAGAGCATACCTGATTTTTTTTTCCAAGGGGTAGCAGCTGGAAGGAGGACAAAAGGAGACTTAAGTTTTGGCAGGAGTGAAAGTGCGATAGTGTTGTTACAGTGAATACTAATCATATTCCCTGGAGCCTGACAAACTGAGTCACCTCGTCAGGCTTTTCGATCTTCGATGTAAAACAGCGTACATCACACCCACACTTTATGACAGCTGAAGCATGCACACTTATGGTACAGTAAATATGCTGCACACATATAGTATGCCTGTTGAAGTAACACACACAAATGTGGAATTAGTCTGAAGCTGACTCCCACCTCTTTCCACTGTTAAATGGTTAAGATCCCGTCATCGGTGAAGTGAGGACAAAGGAGACAGAGAAAAGACAGAATTAGTGGTTAAACTGGTGAACAGAAAAGGAACAAGTGCAGCCAGAAGTAAAGAGGAGGAATTAAAGGTGACCCTTTGCATCCCCTGGTGTGAGTGACTTTGTGTGTGAAACGAATAGGGATATTCTTATCTGTCATACTCAAGCCATTATATTTCTAATAATGTGTGGTTTATTGAGCTTAATTAAAGAGGAATTAATTTTTAATGCAAAATGGTTAAACCAACTATGAATGGTTTTTGAATTTCTTTATTTCATCTCTTACTTGTATCTACGCTGCACAAATCCTCTCGAAAATAAGCCACAATTTTATCGAAACACACGTTAGAACATATTTAAACAACACGCGTAAAATTACTGTCAGCAACACAACAATTTGTCAACTTTTAGTGCACTGCAGGATCATTTCCATTTTAATGTCCTTGTTATCTTGCAGCATGACTTCTAGGTGAACTGGGACACTGCACCAATCACAGAGGTGAGAAAGTTTAACAGGCGTCATAGCTAAATGAATCTGAATGCATTAGAATAAGCATATGGCGTGGCTGACATGGCTTCATCACACATTACTCCTCTTACCTTAATTTAGAAGGAGGCACAATCAACAAGAGTCTCAGCTAAAAAGTGTCTGGCTGCTTTATGGTAAAGACTTGTAAGAAAATCCGATAAAACGACTTTTTTTTTTTTTTTTTTTTTAAAGAAAACATAACCAAACAATATTAATACTAATCCCTATTTGATTTTTTTTTAAATTGCAATGACATACAAAAACACATTTTCAACAGGTCAAAGCTCACCAGTGGACAAATTTTGCAATGGTGTCACAGTTTCTAAATACCTCAAATCTAGTTTGACATTTTTATGCAGCAATTTCTTGTTACTTACTGACAATGCTGTTTTTAAGTGCACTAAAAAGGTACTTTGCATTTTTAAGATTATTTATTAAATTTAGTTTTTTGAATGTAGACATTGATGTATTTAGTTGACATATTTTTTAAATGAAAATGAGTGCAATGCAGACGGAGTGCAGATCTACTTAAGCAAACAGAGACATTTGAGACGGTAAGGGTGTTAAATAAATGTTATTTTAAGTTTAGTCAATTAGTCCCATTTTTTACCAGTAATATATTGTTGTATTTTATTGAATGCAAAACAACAACATCTGCCATCAGCTGTGCTATAATCTAAATATCGGCATCAACATCAGTCACTGAAAAACCCATACGGTCGACACTAGTTAATACATACAGTATCACTGCACACATACTGTACAGTGATACTGACAATGGAGTATATAGTGAACATGTAGTGAGCACTGGGACAGTAGGAAGGTGCTTTGGGGAGTCAGGAAACCAATACCTGTGTGTCAGAGTGGGTGCTCATGCTTTGTGCTGGTCAGGTGAGGTCACACCACAGAGAGAAGGCAGGTGAGGGGAGGAGACGGGGGAGGAATGAAGCAACGGGCTGATCTCTACACTCAGGATAAACTTTATTCAGGTCCTGACTTGCGGCAGCAGGACATGACTCGTTGTAACTGCTGTTGTTTACAGGGTTGGGCAAGTGTCCATCACTGTTTGTAAGAGAGAGTAACCAGATCTGGGAACAGCTGACGAAGACCTGCCGATTCTTCTCCAGCAGGTACACGTCATCAGCTTTCATATATCATCAGCCACATACTGGGCATGCTCAGAACCAGACAGCAGCAGGAGCAGCGGCGGCAAGAACCATAAATGTTTAGAAGATATAATCCAATCACCAATAAAACACTGGCCAACGTTCTGATATGCAAATGGGGGCGTTGACCCTCACCATGCACTCTCCTCCCACTATTTTGCCTCAAATAGAGATGGCATACGCATAGCCACACATAATGCTGTTGCTATAGCAACAGACCTGGAACAAAGTTGTGTGTGTGTTTTTTTTTTTTTCCCTTAAAAATTACTCATCTCAATAATTTTATCCTTGGTGTCATTTCTTCCAAATGAATCAAAGACATTTTCAACAAAGGACGATAACAGCAGAAGAGGGACATATTTTACAAGTTGCTCACTGACACATTGTGACCAGATACTTTGCTATGATGTTTATGACACCCGGAAACTCTTCGCAGGTGACGCCCATTCCCCTGCAGTGTTACCTTGGCAACAAATACTTGCAGAGTGTCAGTGTGTGTGTGTGTGTGTGTGTGTGTGTGTGTGCGTGTGTGCGTGTTGAGCAGAGGGGCTGCCACATTGCTCTGTGGGCGCCGGGGTTAAAGCTGTGGGCGGGTCAGGGAGCAGAAGGGGATGCAGGGGGGTAAGAGGTAACAGAAGCAGCAGTGAGAGAGGGATCACAGGGTGGATGGCGACACTTTTTCTGGGTGGGGTTACCTGTAGTGGGGGTGCTGGAAGTGACAGTGTGGAACCTCTGAAAGAACAGTGAAATGCATTGACACCGTCATCCTCGGCGACAGTCAATCTTCTTTTCCTCTTGTTTCTGCCACCGAATAACTACAATATCTCCCCTCTACTTTCTTGCTGTCTAAATTTAGCCCTAGCTCAACTCCCCTTCACACTTTCAGTATCTTTAAAAACCTCCAACACTAGTTTCACACTGTTTCTATCATTCCTCATTCCCTCAATCTGTTTCTACCAAGTAAAGCAGCCCTAATCTTTGCCTACATCTCCCTAGCAGTCTGATTCTTCATTTTTGTTTTATCCTCATAAAAGTTTACCAAAGCTTCTTTCTTACCCATCTCCTCCAGCTCTGAAGTCATGGATTTGGATCGCAGGGCGATAGCCGGAGTGCTCAGCCTTTTACTCTGCTGGGGGACTGAAGAGAAATAGGCAGCTGTGGTCAGTCAACCTCTTCAAAAACAAGCTTCAGTTACAACCAGCGGTCATCACCAGCAGCTCCCCAGGCAGCAGAAGACACACTCTTACTTTTCTTCCTGGAACCCTCCTCCATGTCAGGGTTACGGGTTACCATGACAACCTTAACCATGAGGCTGTTGCCACCTTGCCGGATCATGTTGACGACCTGCCGATGACCAACCTTCACCACATTCTGACCGTTGACCTGGGACAGGGACACAGAGGAGTAGTTTATTAGCAGGGTTTACTGCTATTTTTGCAATATGCCGTGGCTGCGCTGAACACGTAACACATGAGGACCATTGCGGAGCAGCTGCTGCGTAACTATTCTTCCTGTTATCAATACAACTGGCTACATTACACTGGAAAAAATGCCCCTCTCAAAGCAAGAAAAAAAAACTTATTTCAAAGAACTTTTACCTTGAAATGAGTGGAAAAAATCTGCCAATAGAACAAGTGAAAAATGGCTTGGTAGGATTTCTTGAAATAAGATATGATATTTAGAACATTGAGATCTGTAGGATTCGGTAGCACCAACTTTCAAGGCTTGATCAACCTCTATTGCTGCAGAATAGCTTTAAGTTGTGAACCCATTTCTTGTTCCCTGAAAAAGGCCTTTTTGTACAATTCTGAAATTATTTTTCAGTTTTGGGTAACCGTACCTTTTTTTTTTAAACCTCTGGCAGTTCCCCACTTACCTTTGTACCATTTCAAGCTGTTCATTGTACTTGAACTACTTGAATGTCAGTTAAATAGATGGAAAAATTGGGGCGTTTTAAAACTTTTGACTGGTAGTGTATGTGTGAAGAAAATACTGAAAAGGTCGATTGATAATCATAAGCAGTCAGATTATGATGTAGTTCCTTCAAAAAAAAAGGTTAAAATAAAGTTTTTTCATGTTTTTTTTAAACATTTGTTGTAAAAGTTGCTTTGATGTTTGTAAGGTACACTGTGATTCACATGCATTAAAAATTTTTCCTGCACAAGATTACATGTCTGAAAGTCACTTTATTTGGGGCAAAAGTTAAAAATAGTGCTGGGCGATATGGAAAAAAATCATATATCACAATATGGATCATTTTATATCACGATAACGATATATATCACGATATACCACAATAAAGTATGTTTTCAGTTAATCTCTGAAAAGTTTGACAAAAATTTCATTGCTTACTTTTCTCCATGAAACTTCAACCTGTTGCGCGTCCATCGTTCAGCGCTCATGAGTTAAGTAACATAAAGCATGTCGCAAACGTAAAGCAGCGTCATGTCGCAAAAACCACAAGACGGAGTTTCTTTGCGAAAAATCTCTTTTTTATCCTTCTTTATTTTCACTTATATAAACTTGCATAGTATAGTATGCATAATGACAAGAAAACACTAATAAAATCGTCGCAGGCTATTTAATGATATATTTGCTGTAATAATTGATAAAATTAGGTTAGAAACGATAGAAGAGAAATGGAACGATAAACACTTTTCTATCGTTCCCATGATATGTATCGTCGTATCGCCCAGTACTAGTTAAAGAGTAGAAATGTACGGCTATAAAATAAAACCCACTCTAATTATGCTTCTGGACCTCAGTTAAAATTTCTACATGGCAACAGCCCTGTAGGTCCTTGACATATTTACCTTAAAAAGCATTTACAGTTAGGCAGAAGTATTTATCTTTGGTTTGGCCTGCTGTGATTATTTACAAGGTATACTCCATTCTATTATTTGTCTTTTGATTTATACCTGTAACTTGTGTGTTAAAATCCTGACTGCAGGCCTCATTTCCTTAAGGATAATAGTAAAGCTGAAACCTTCACTATAATTTTATCACCAGGTGAAAATCTTCTGCTAAACAGATTACTGTCTGTTTTCAGTCCTGTTTGTTTCTTAAGTATCTAAAAAAATTGCTGAAAGAAATTTCTGTGAAATTTGGTGAACAGTGGGGCCATGGAACAAGCTCAGTGTATGGCTTCACATCTTCACATGTTCAGTAAAAAAGAACATTTTAAACCGAAGACTTTGATGAGGATTAAGATATAACAATTTCAAACAAATTGTCTTATTTGAAAAAAATTAAAAATCCACACTTGAAAAACTGATGCACCCTTGCACAAACTATATATGTAAACTCTCAGAAACACCAACAGGAAATCTGTTAGTGATTTTGAACCCCATAGTGCCGAGATAAATCAGGTCAGTACCTCTATGAGGAAATCTCCCATCCTGAGACCGGCTCTCCAGGCCACTCCTCCCTCGTCGACAGACTCCAGGTACTGCAGGGCAGGGAAGGCCGGGGTAGGAGTAAACTCTTCGATCGGAGTCTGAGCTGGAGACACCATAAAAATATGAATTGCATCAGCATAGCATGTGATACCATATATTCCATATATTCTAGTTAATTAAAAAATTACCATGCCTGAGCTGCCTTTGACCGCAGAGCAAAAAGTTTGTTTTCTTCACATTTCTTACCTTTGGCCCCTCTCAGCACAAAGCCGAAACCCTCGCTGTCTTTTTTCTGTAGAAGCACCGTCTTCTCCTTGATTATATAGTCACTAGCAGAGAGGAGACAGAAAAAGACAAGAGAGGTTGTTTAAAGTAAGCCAAGACTGTACATCTTTGCACACCAGCTTTAAAATCTGTAAATTATAACATTTTTCTTGCCTGAGCTAATTTTCTCGTCTCCAATCACACCTCCTCCTGTGTCCCCCTATGATGACATCACCACCAATACAGGGCAGGCAGAAATGTCAATTTTCAAACTTCCGTTTTTATCTAAAGTTTTGGAAAAAGTGGTTTCAAATCAGCTTTTAGCTTTTGTGTGCCAACCTAACATCTTTGAGAAGTTCCAATCTGGTTTTAGTGCTCTACATAGTTATGAAACTGCCCTCCTCAAGGTAACAAATGACTTCCTCCTGGCTGCTGACAGAGGAGAGTGTGCAGTTTTAATTCTTTTAGATCTGAGTGCAGGTTTCGACACTGTACAGCATACAATTTTAATCAAATGTCTTAGAACTTGTGTTGGCATCAGAGACACTGCGCTTGATTGGTTTTACTCGTATGTTTTAGACAGAACCTACTCAATTGCCATAGGTAATCATTCCTCCTCTTCAGCCCCCATTACCTGTGGTGTACCACAAGGTTCAATTTCAGGTCCAATTTTCTATTTTCTATTTATTTACTCCCTCTAGGTCTTTTAATCCAACGCCACAATGTATCCTTTCATTTTTATGCAGATGACACATGGATATACCTTCAGCTGAGACCTGCTGATCCAGGAGGCCTAGCTGCTGTTTTTGACTGTCTCAATAACATTAACCGTCGGATGGCTCAAAACCTTCTTCAACTAAGCAAATCAAAATCTGAATTTTTACTTTTTAACCCTCCTAACCCACACAGCAGTCTCACCACCAAAAACCTCGACCCATTATCCACAAACATAGACCTCGTTGCCAGAAACCTAGGTGTTTTATCTGACCCACACCCATATCAAAAAGGTTATCCAGTCTTTCTTCCTCCAAATCAGAACATTCTCCAAGATTAAGCCGATGCTCTCACACCCAGACCTGGAAAAGCTTGTAAACACTCATCTTTTCCCGTCTCGATTATTGTAACTCCTCCTTTCTGGCATTCCTGTAAAGCTCCTCTGTCGCCTCCAACCTGTCCAAAACACAGCAGCTAAGCTTCTTACCAGTTTTAAAAGACAACATCACATCACACCTATCTTGGCTTCACTGGTTCTCTGTTTGTTTTGGAATTGATTTTAAGATTTTGCTGATCACTTCTAAAGCTCGCCAGGGTCTCGCCCCAAGCTACATTTGCGCTGCTGACCGTTTATGAGTCTGCTCACAGCCTTAGATCCTCAGGTGAATCCCTTCTGGTTGTTCCAAAGTCGAGGCTTAAATCTAAGGGTGACGGAGCTTTCTCCATCAGGACCCCTCGACTTTGGAACGACCTGCCTGAGGAGATAAGGCTCGCAGAGTCACTAACTTCTTTTAAGTCACTTCTTAAAACCCACTTTTATAGACTTGCTTTTATGTGAAGTTTACTTTTAGCTTTAATTAGTTTTAGTGTTTTATTCTGTATTATGTCCTGTTTATTTTATATGTTCTCTCTTGTGTTATTTTAATTTTAGCTGCCTAGTTCTTTGGTATGACGTCATCTCGTCAAGTTTTTAATTTTTAGATTTTTAATTTGTAACTTTTAACCTTCAATCTTATTCTTCATTTTTTGCCTAGTTCCCTTGTTTGATACGCATACTAATCTAGCTAATTATTCATTTTTACTATTTATTTTAATTGACTGCTCTGCCTTGTCTCCTTATGTCTTGCTTGATTGTCTGTGTTTGCATGTTTTGACTGTCAAAGCACTTTGTGAACGCTGTTCTTAAGGGTGCTATATAAATGACGTTATTACTGTCATTATTATTAATATATATATACTGGAATTTACATATAGATCTGCATGTGTATATTAACATCTATAGTTTAGCTTTGTTTGTATCACAGCCTCCTATTTTCTGTTTTTCTCATGTTTAATGGCTGAGATGTGCCTTTTGGTATTTATTACATATGCATTGCTATAAAGGTTTTTAAATAATGGATTACATCAGATTTGTTTGGTACAATAAGCCTAATTTAAACCAGGACATACTTAAGGGTAACTGTGATCCACCTTCAAGACAACAAAAGTTTTTGTTTAATATCTGTTGTGTAGACAGACAGTAACAGTTGAGGGTAAAGTTATAATATGCTATAATATGTCTATGCTTGCTTTGACTGGCATTGTAAATATCCTGAAATATGCATATCTTGAAAACAATACATCAGAGTGGTTAAATATAGAATTTAAACCTGGATATCAAAACAATATTACACCTTCAGTTCAATACTACTGCAACTGGTCAAAATATCTCATTAGGTAAACGCCATTAAATTGCATTGTATTCCACAACTGCTACAGCAGAGTTTTGCTGTCCTTCAATTTCCTGTATGTTTTTGACAGAGAGCCCAGAGCTGGTTTCTACCAGAACCTCAGTAAGAGATGCTATATACAGTACGATGGCGCTGCTTGTTGCCTCAGCAACAGCTAGAACTGGACGCAGGGAAACTTGGGTAGGTCTACAGCAGAGCCAAGCTATGTAATGGTAAACTATTAGTCACTGACAGCAGAGAACAGGCACTGCATGCTCACAGGTGGAGCTCATATAGAATGGTACACATTCTGTTCTGCACTGTGGCACAAACAGATGGGAAATATGCAACTTGTGGTGGAATGCAGTAGTTCAGATTTACTCAAGTACTGTACTAAAATGAAGTATTTTGCTTAGCGCTTCCATTTTAGATGACTTTTTACTTCTAGTGAGCACCATTTCAGTTGGAAATATAGATACAATATTATACTACTTAAAACCCACTTTTCATCTTAAGATTTGCTCAGGCTTTTTTTTTTTTTTTTTTTTAAATTCTTTATTTTCAAAAATAGTTCACAAACAAGGTTTACAATGCAAGTATTTCCATAATGATTTGCTCAGGCTAGGGAAACATGCATTGATGACAGTTTAATTCCCATTTCTGCTTATGCGCCTTTTTGAAAACCTTTGGCTGGCTTTTTTTTTCTTTTTCTGTAAACAGTTTTTCAAAGAAGTATCCCCTCCGTTAACATTTAACATCTAAATTTTTTTTATTTAAATAACTGTTGAAAGCCCGAAAAGGTAATGTTGTCCAACAATAATTCACAGAAAAACAAAGCTCACATAAAATTAAGACAATCACAAATTTCTGCAGCAGAATTTAAATTTTCTACCTTGCTGACTCGTTAATTATCTCACAACCTGTCAGACATGTCGTAGTGAGGCACAAGCTCAAGTTTGAAGACTGCTGAGAAAAACTGTTATGTCCACTCCAACCAGAAAGAACAGTAAAACCTGTGCATTAGTGCTTCAGTATTTAAAGTCTAATAATCAGTCACCAGGGATATTTTTCTGTTGTTTGAGTACTTTTAATTACATTTTGCTCCTGACACTTTTTGGAGCTTGAATACTGAAACTTTCCTTGCCAAGGAGTATTTTTAAATTGTTGTACCAGTATTTTTACTTAAGCGGACATTCCTCAGTCACTGTAAGCAATGATGCAAGACAATCAAAATGCACAATTTTCCATCAAGTCCTTCAGGTGTTTTAAAAAATCAACAAAAATGCATTCACGGTAAGATGCATTCGTTGACTTCGTAGCATTAGAGGTCAGACGTGAGTCATTTGTGACTCGGTGGTTTAAACCACTTTGGAGGAGTTGGGTATAAGGAACCACCTCTAAGCTATCAGGGACTCTGGTCTTGTTATGAATGAAAAGGCCGTACAAACAGCCATTCAGCCAGTCAGTGAGTCAGAGAGGTATATATACCGTGTCAGCTGTAACATACTGTAACCGCATGCTGATAATCCCATCGTGCACCAAAATAGTCCCAGCCCACTCCATCTGTTCATCCCTCTCTCTTTCTCTCTTCACTGGCTTTTCTTCTTTTTTACATTTTTCCATCCTGATGGCCACTCCATACTGCTCTCTAAATTGGCTTCCTGCCCTTGTTCTCCAAACTTCTAATCATACACTAACTTTCCTTCTAATCACATTTCTTCCTTTTTCATTCAGTCTATTGAGTGTGTGATGCTCTCCACAGGCTGTGAGAGCCTCTCTGTCTCTGCCAAATCTCTGTCTCTTTGTTATTCTCGTCTTATTTTGTCCATTGCTGCTCCCCATCCCAGACCACCGAAGGACCAAGTGAATACACAGTGCCCTGCACACATTAATACATTAACACAAGTGAATAGTGGCAAAAACCAGCATTCATACACTTAAACACCAATTATTTCAGCTATAAAGTAAATTGGCAGAATGGTTCAATGAAACACTGCTAAATGCAGACACACATCAAATTTACCCATTAGGTGTTTCATGCTCTGTTCCTGCAGGCAACACAAGCAACAAGTTACTGTAATCCATTCATTTTTTTAAAGCTGAACTACAATGAAAATTCAGCTTGTGTGAAGGCAACCAACATCACTTTAGGAAATGTAACCACGACCAACATACATATATTTGCACGTTTTCCTACTGGCAAGGTTTAGTCTGACAAAAAGTTTCTCCACAGCAAAACAAAACTTAGGATTATCACAGAGGAAGTTTCAACTTTTACTAGAGAGACCGTGAAAAAAAAGTCTCAAAAATTACCCTTGAAAAACGATCACATCCATCACTGTGGTAACTAATAAGCTCTGAAGTAATGGTCTTGACTTTTTTGTTATTTAAAACAAATGGTGCCTTACAACTGCCCGGTCCAGCTCTACCAATCCATCAGCATCCTGTAACATTATGAAAAGTGATAGGAAAACAGAAGAAAATGCAGAGTTGGCTTGATCAAAACTTTGAGGACCACTGTGTAAATACACTTATCCCCATCTTAACAGTCAACAAAGTGGCACTTAGCAGACCGAGTTTTCCATGATGTGAAGAAAAAGCTTGGCAGCTGCTTTAAAATGTGCTTTTTATGAAGAGTTGGAATATGTGTCTGATCATATGCATGATGTGCTCACGCTATACTCACTCAGGCTGTCAGGATGTGTTCGTGTGAGGAGTTGCATCCCATATAACTCTATTTCTAACTAACTCAGGCTCTGTTGTCTACAAGGACGTCATCAACTTTAAGTGGCATTAGCTCTATCCCATTTCAGTGGTTGGATCCTCTGACGTTCAAATTTCGAGACCAAATACATCACAAAGGGCTAACAAGGCCTGTCCCATTTCAAAAGCTCCCAGAGAAGAAATGCAGCCTACTTTTGCTCACCAGCTATTCATCCTTGGAAGCATCAGTGCCTCTCAGTCCAACATGAGCTGCTGAGTGGTTCAATAAGCTGTTCAGGCAACATGTGACGTCAGGGAATGATGCATAATGTGGTCGTTCATTCAGATAGCTATTGGTCAGGAGTAAATATACTATTTGCAGGGAGGTGCAGGGTGTAAATGAAGAAAGCCAGCTACAAACACTTGTTGTTAGCAGTCTGGTTGTGTAGAAGAACAGAACTTCAGCGTGTGTTTCTATAAAGTACTTCTCAAACTTGTACGTATCCCAGTTTATATTTACACTTTTTGGGGTGGAGATTGTTTCCACCTCAAGCTGATACCCGTGCACAACATTAGTTTCAGTCTCTATGAGAGTCTGCCATCTCATTTAGAGAAGAAGAGCACATTATGGACTGCAGCATCCTTCCGAGGATCCAGCCACTGTCCTGGGATACAGAGTTGTCATCAGAGAGCGACTGAACTGGACAGTGCAGCACAGCATACAGCGTGCCACATACTGCATAGGTGAGAAGCCAAAGCATTAAACAGGTTTGGCCAAGCAGGCTCCCATAGAGGTGTCAGAAAGAAGCTGGAACTTGTCATGCATGCTGCATCGTTAAAACTCCCTCACCATGCGCTGTTTCCTTTCTGTCGGCAGTCTCCCTCTCTCTATCTCCCTCTCTCACACACACAGAAACACGCACAAAGACTGGTAAACACACAGAAACACGTCACGCATCACACAGGACACAAGAACGCATGCATGAAGTATCCAAAAGAGGGGGAGACATTTGCCTTTCACACCTTTGTTTTTTATGATGGACAACAGCAAACACATACATACACACATACAGAGCACACACACACGCACACAGACATTGGCATGCATGCACACAAACAAACACGCAATCATCCTGCACATCAGTAAAAACAGCGAGCATCACTTCTGCCAGTGCAGCATTGCTAGAGGACATTTGTTCAGAGAGCGAGTCAAAGCAGAGAGAGAAAGAAAACGACACACACACATGTTCATACAGCGAAACACAGAACGACTGCACTGCTCATACACCGGGCTGTGCAGCAGCAGCTCTCCTCCGTCTCCACACACATGCATCACACACTCACTGAATCAAGCACATCTGTCTGCAAGCATGCTTTGCAACATCTGTCAATATATCTCATCGATCCTGCCCTGCCATCCATGATGTCCACATGCATCCCCCCCCCCCCCCCCCCCCCGCCCCCCGGCAACTGGAGGAAGAGAAGGAAAGCAAAGGAGGGGAGGGTAGGGGGGTATAAAAAGCCATGGCAGGTACCTGTAAATGAACCAGACGCTCCTATTCACAGGGCCCAGCGACGGCCAGGAAGAAGAGAGGGAGAGGGAGAGGGAGAGATCCTCCTCGCCGCATGCCCCCATCGCCATTTCCTCCCCTCCCTCTCCTCCTCCTCCTTCTCCTGCTCCTTCTCCTTCTCGTCTTCCAGCGAGACAGCAGCGAGCGCGAGCCGCGAGAGAGGAGGAGGAGAGGAGGAGGAGGAGAGAGAGATGGAAGAAGGGAAAGGGAGAGGGAGAGGGCCGAGCTCTCCCAGCCCCTTCATACTTAAGACAGAGAGAGAGGAGGACTGGGAGAGAGAGAGAGTGAGGGATGGAGATGGTTCGCTGTGACTGCGACACAGAGAGAGAGAGAGAGGAGAGGAGGAGGGGGAGAGGAAGGGGAATAAGGTGGCTTAAAAAAGGAGAGAGAGATGAGGTAATTTAGAGAGAGAGAGGTGATTGGGTTTGTTCACGGGGGGCTTCATGCACAAACACACACATAGAGTCCAAACACACCAGCGTTCATGCAATCAACTCACACACAGAGCCACATGCACTGTCTATCTTCTTCGCCTTCATCCACATTCCCTGCACTCCTCCACTTCCTATAGTTTATATGTATAGTATTCACTCTGCCTATTTATCACTGTCATGATTTCCCATTCATAAAAATGGGTGCAGCTCCGATAAGTCTGCTATACAGTAATTCATTCAAAGGGGGAGGTGGGATGACGGAGGCCTCGCAAGTGACTGAAGAGGTATCATCATCATATGACATAATGTTAAAAGATAAGCCAAATTATCATTATGTAATGTTACAAAGGAAAAAATGCGGTGTTTAAGAATAACTTCGTGCAGATCTTTCTGGAGCCTCTGCTGCTGTCCTCCTGCTGTTATTGACCCCATGTGCCTTTAAATCACACTTAACTAACCTCACCCACCCCTCCTTTTTTCCTTCTTCCAAGCCTCTAACATGCACACACACACGCACACTGTTCTCACATTTGCTGTAAACAAAGCATGAATGAGAGGGTAGAGCAAATGAGAGAGGGGTGGGTGGGGGGGGTATCAATGCAGACAGGAAGAGGAGAGAGGACAGAGAAACAGCTGGCAGATGAGTGGCGGAAGGAGGAAGAGGAGGAGGAGAGAGAGGAGATTCTCTCGAATAGGCACTCACATCATCTCTTAGTCAGAGCCTTCTTCCACGTATGTCGAAGTTGTCCTCCGTCGCCTTGCCCTCCCTCCCTTCTTCCCTCTACGTTTGCTCTCTCTATCTCCCTCCCTTTCTCGCATCCTCTTGCCTCCCTCCTGCATTTGAGGATGATCACAGCTCCTGTCCTCTCTCCTCTCACATCTCTGCCTTTTTGTTTCTCTCCCTGCATGTCAGGCTATACCACTGTGATTCTGTGTGTACAGTATGTCTATGGAAGCATGTGCAATGAGAGAGAGAGGGAGAGAGGTGGGGCAGGGAGCAAATACTGACAGAAGGTCCACATGATTGTCTTTATGTTTATCTCCATATCTGTTTAATGTGTGTGTGTGTGTGTGTGTGTGTGTGTGTGTGTGTGTGTGTGTGTGTGTGTGTGTGTGTGTGTGTGTGTGTGTGTGCATCATGCATCTATACTTTACAGAAAAATCTAAACACACTGTTTAATATTTTTGTATTTCTCCTATTGCATATTCCTGACAAAAAGTCATTTAAACGTGTTTGTAAGATATCCAAAGATGACATTCAGCGACTGTTGCTTTATGCATGCACATATAAGAGACGATGCAATACACAAAAACCACCACAGCAGTGTTTAACAGGCTACTCTGCACCTCTCTTCCAAACGGTGCACTCGCTTGTCCTTATTTGACTCGCTGTTGGCCAAAAAAATGGGCTCGTGTGGACTAGCTGAGGAGCAGCAGCATGTACAGATTGTCTATAGTTGAATGCATCTGTGGCAGTGACATCAGTTTATAGCTTTCAATTCTTTCAAAACAAGCAGCAGTGTTCAAGTGGCTTTTGATGCTCATTCAAAGACAAACATGTAGCAAATGCAGTGTAAATGCTTTAAAACAATACTAATATTGTTACCAGTGTTGTTTTAAATGGTGTCAGTCATGGTGTGTGCAAGACGCAAGTTAAAATGTGCAATATGTGTGAGCAGTAGCTGTCACAAGTTGGGTGAGTGACAACAGCGTTACACGCATTTTTGTGACCAGTGTTAAGTGCACATTTACAATTTCACCACTAACAGGTGCAGAGAGCAAAAATGACATTCTGTGTCAGTCAGCAGCAGGGATGATCCAACCGTCATGTGGAGGATCATCACTGGTGACTTGAGGTGGGCCTGCAGCTTCAACCCAGAGATTATAGAACAGCTGTCACAGTAGAAGAACCAGCAAGACATCAGGTCAGGAGCACAGCAAGGGCATGCACTAGTTTTCTTCACATTCACGTGGTTGTGAACCATGAATTTGTAGCTCAGGGTCAGACTGTCAACGCAGATTTTTACTGTAGCGTCTTGAGGTGTCTGATAGAGAACATTCAGCCCAAACGACATGAACATTGCCCACTACAGCACCCTACTCACGAGACTGGGCTCCGTGCAACTGCTTTCTCTTCCATAACATGATATTCAAGTTGAAGACTTGCAGTTTTGGCACAGAAATTCAGCTCCTATCAATGATGGTGCTTGATATATTTGCATAACTGGAGTTCCAGGGAGTATTACAGGCATTGGATGCACAAGGACACTACTTTGACAGGAATGGTAGCCAAATATATGTTAGAAGCAGTTCAAACTGTTTTTAGGCATAATCTTGGATCATTCTTGATCATTTCTCATATATTTTACCGTGCATGCAATTAGAGCAAGACTATAATGCACTTTAGGCCCTTGTGTTTATAAGACTCCAGTACACAATCTATTTTGTTCATCACAGAAGGCTGTGCATTTTCAACAGATGAGGTAAGTTCTCACTCCACTGAACTTCTTTCAGATGTATAGATAGGCTGAGAGAGCTCAACGCACTGCAGCATAAGAAAATACAAGTAATAACAAGCAATTGCAAAAACATTTTCACCATTTTAACATCACATACGTCATATTAAAAACTGCTACATGCACATTCACCACTCTAATTATACTTAAACAGCATAAAAACACGTTGGAAATAGGGCATCTGAAATAAGCAGAGAAGCACTGCAATTCACATATGATAACTGAACAAATTTACACAGCAGTTTCCGGTAGACACCAATAAGTAGTAAAAAAACAAAAGGTTAGTGCTGCTAATTCTACAGCAATATCTCCAAAAAACATAAAATATAAATATCATAAGCTCTGATTTAAAATCTGTTCTTCACTGACATGCCATCGATGTGTTCAGCAGGTTCTTTATGTTGCTTATGCGCTGTAGAATTGGAGAATGTGTTTCCCAGTGCTTGTGTTTTAGTTTACTGCAGCTGAGCTTTACCTAATACTTTGTAAAAATTGTGACAAGGTTTAGTCTATTTGCATGTTTTTCTTAAGCTGTAGTACGTTGAGCTCTCTCTGCCCACTGTATGCAATGTATGATGGCCTTCTTTCACAATTGGTGGTTGGAGTTCTATAAACATCACATCTAAATTGCAAAGATTAAAGTCTGTGTTGACTCTAAATTAACATTTCTCACTACAGCACAGACAAGAATTCACCTAACTGTGATGAGTTTTTATCACATCCAAATATTCAAACATTTCTAATTTTGTACAGACTGACTGACCTGAATTTGCACACTGAACATATTTAGACCACTGGAAAAACAGAAAAGGCTAAGATGGGAGGAGAAGAGCAGAAGGGAGGAATGATAAAAGTAGGGCGAGGACCAATGTCATTAAAAAGACATCTGAGGTGAAGGGACATGGCATTCTTTCATAATAATTCTCCATTTGTTTATCATTTGTCACTGATGGTTTCTAAGCCGTCATATCCCCTAGTCTTCTTGTGCTTGTTAATGTAATCACCACATCACATTATCAAGTTAAAGCAGTTCATCTCGCTGACTGCTGGGTTACCCTCATGGTGCTTTGTTATAATGTCACGGCTTGTCCAGGGCAGTAAACGTCAGGCAACAAAATATATTCAGCTTTCAATAACAGGCAGTGGGCAGGACAAGAGGTGAGGATCAATGTGCTGCAGAGAGGACAACTCTGTTCATTAGAGATTAGCTAAATGTTGATGCTGTGGGGTATTCATCAAAACACCGAATAGCAACCCATTAGTCTTGTTAATTTCCAAAAAGAATGTATTGCAGTCACAGTTTGCTTTACATATCCCAGGCTACATTACAAAACCAACCGTACAGCGAGAAAGTTTGTTCCTCTTGCAAACAGAAAGTAAACACAACTTATACTAAACAGGAGCTGATCATTTTAATTTGCACTCTAAAATGTATTACCTAATAACCAGCTTCTTCTCATTGTTAGTGGCTTTTTATGAAAGAAGAAACAAGGACATGTAAAGGGTCCATCATACACTACACAGCAGGAAAACATCTGTTGCTTTTTATTGTTAGACATCAAACATATATCTATGAAACCTATGTGTAACAGAGATTGGCTGCCAGCAGTTGTCTGAGTATAGTTTAACCAATCACTTAAAAAAAAGTGTGCTTTCAACAGACAACTTTGTTTCTCAGGGGCTTCTCTTCTCTTAGAAAAACACAATCTTAAAAGAAACACTTGGAAAGACACTCTGATTAAAGCTTCAATCCATAACAACCAATCAGTCATGTCAACATGGACAAATTCTGGTTGAAAAATTAAATAAAAGTATCATATTAGACTGAAAGATTCATATTGGTCTTGCTTTGATCAGGATGAAGAAAGTTAAAACAGAGAGGAGGGCAACCTTCTTTCTGCTTTTGTTCTACCCTACTGAGGCCTCCTGTTGCACGCACAAGAAACAATTTATGTCCCTTTCCATCCATTTGTAAACACAGGATGCCTTTCTTCCTCCGTCCAAGCTCTTCATCCCTCTCTCCAACCCTCCTCTCCCCTTTGAGTGCCCTTCACTGTCTGACCTCCAGATGGAGACACCACAGGGAGGACAAGGTGATAGAAAGAAAATTAAAAAGTACAGGGGGGTTAGCAATACAGTGATGAATAGAAAGCGAGGGAGGGATGCAGAGATGGTCAGGAGATGTGGCCAAATATAGAGGGATGAAAGGAGGAATAGGTGAGATATTACATGTAGTGATAAAGGCTGTGAAAGTAGGCCCATGTGAGGGTGGTTCTGAGTCAGCCAGGCCTGCCTGCCTGCCTGCCTTCCTGCCTGCCTGCCTTCCTGCCTGCCTGCCTTCCTGCCTGCCTGGCCAAACAAACAGTCTCGGGCTCCGTCTATGCCACAACACAGCTTTAATTATCAATGATGTGTGTGCTAGCATGTGCATATAAACATGTGTGTGAGTTTGCATGGCTGAGTGTGTCGCTTGCATGAAATGTCACTGGTGATGAAAAGCATGTTAATAATAAATGAAAGTGTGGGTAAGTGTGCGAGCAAAGCATAGTTAGAGGAAAAATATAAAGAAAAAAAGCAGGTAAAAGTCAAACTGATGATGAGTGAGGGAATGATAAAAGAGGGAGAGAGACCGAGAGAGGGAGAGGAAGAACGCATGATTTCGCGTAAATAATACATGTGATTGGTAATGGCTTTATTTCTATGTAAATAATTCTCTCTTTGCCCAGTCCAGGTCCTGGACACTGAAATGAGTTTGCCTCAAAGCGACTCACCATGATGCAGATGCAAGACATTAAAGGGAATGACATCATATTAGGCTGAGTTAATGATGAGAAGTCACACAACCAGAGTCAATACAGGACTGTTTTCTCTACTTGTGTGTCAACATATTGCCTCGAAAGAACAGCCGAATATGAACATTTTCCTTCCCATATTTACTCTCTTGTAATTAATAAAATGTTAGGGACAGGCATAATTATTTTTTAATCAGTGGACTATGACTGGAGAAAAGAGAGGAAAAAGGGTTGTGTTGCTCTCAGTGCAGGTCCAAAGCAAGGAAGAAAACATACTCAATATCCATACTGTACACTTCCGATTTCATAATGATGAAAATCTGTGAAGCCGCCCTTTAAGATTGAATAGCTATGTAAGACCGGATGCTGATTAAGTCACAGTGGGTGGATGGTAGCTGTATTACCACAAAAAAAGTCTAATAACCTTCTGTTAAAAGTTAAAGATCTCAGCTGCTGTATTTGCGTCCCATGGCGCAGTAATACATATGCATCACTTCAGTCTGTGTGGTCATCGAGAGCAGGAATGATAATCTGGTGATTTCATAACAGTGGTCAACACAAAGAAATTTCAGGCTTAGTCACCAAAGTGGTCTGAATGCACCAAGAAGCTCAGCCCACCCTAAAAAATGCAATCTAGCAAAGCACTTCTGCACCTTGTAGCCTTGTAGCAGATATTACAAGGAAGAAATTTGCTCTAAAATCCTGACATGACAAAAAAAATCTTCCTGTCTGCCCAGGTTAAATTCAGTAAAACCAACTAGTCAAAACACAACTGGTAAACCTCTGCCATGAGGATGACTCCAGTATCAGAGCAGGCGGATCAGTTTCTAGACCGGAGGCAGCGAACCCTCGCACATCGTCATCCTACTGCATGAATCACTCACAACACATTACATCACACAAAGTATCACTGGAACCCATGAATCATCTTATCTGGGTAGATGTATACGGTATGTCACCATACAAACAAATTCCCTGCCAGCATGTGCTGTAAGTCTAAACAGTGAAGCAGCAGGCTCATAATGAAAAGGCTGTCAGTTTGAGTTCCAGTACCCACTGGGAGGATGCACGAGTCACATCAAGCTCTTTAGTACAGTACTTAACCCCTCATTTCCTGAGCAGAGCTGCTCAGCTGCTCAGAGGACAACAACAGGAAACAGTTATGGTTAAACCTTTATTTAACCAGAATGGCATGCTTTCTGGCAGCTGCAGCATCTAAATGCCTCTTTTGTCAATCCAAGTGCCCCAAAGTTCTTTTGAATTCAGTTTCAATATATAAATGTAATGAAAAAGAAAGAAAAAAAAAAAGGAACCCCACCACCAGTCCTGACAATGGACAGTAGTATAGGGTTCATTTATGGCCCTGCTGCTTGACGAATCTGTGTACATCACTGCATCTTTAGATAAAAAAGGCAGTTGTTCAGCTACCTATTGAGTTTCAGCTAATGAGAAGGCTGCTCTTACCTGGGAGCATCAAAGCTGTCGTAGGATCCTACAGTGTAATGGCGAAACAGCCGCTTGGCTCGTTCTCCACGGCTCTCTGAAACACAATGTCACAGGGACTTCAGCATGGTACCAATGTAGTGATCTATTATACTGATATCTCTGTTCTACAAGCAGCTTTTTTTTTAGGTCACCTGCAATCTACAACTAAAGCCATGACAACTATGTATATTAATTTTGGGAAAACTGGTTGACTACCTGATTGATTGATAAACAATTTTATTGACCAATAAATGGTTAAGGCAAAAGCGAATTAACTCCTTAACACTTGGGCATGATACCAGCACTACAGCAATACAGTGCTACCCTGTAAAATTTTGCATGCTACATCAACAAACATGAACATATCCGCAGGATTCAGAATGTCCTTGCATACCTTGCAAAAATAGCACTGATTTTTCTTTATGTCATATATATTTTGCATAGGAGCAGCCTAAACATACAATGTCAAAGGCTGTGATGCCTGCTTTTAGTTGGATCTTGAAGCATTCTGATGGTGAAAGCTACAGGACTACAAATGGTATCTAATGGTATTTAAATTATTCATATTGAAAAACGTTCTGTATTGCAGAAGGACAAAAATCTTTGTTGAATTCGAAAGCCCACATTTTTGCTTCTGGATCATCTTCTTGACACTTGCATAAGAAATTTAAGTGGTTTTCTCTCTGGCATGATGCTATTCATGCTAAAAGAGTGGCTCAAAAGCTCCAGCTATTTTAATTTAGATGCGATATTTATGTGTGATATAATTTTAAAATTCTAATTGTTTTCTTTTAATTTATTAGTTTAGGGGTTTTGGACTATTTGAATAGATGAAAGATGTTATTTTAGGCCAGAAATGTTGTCATGAGCCCTGCTGTAGCCCTACAAGAAAAGCGCTGATAATGTTAAATTAGCAAAAGCCTTTTATAAAATTCAATAGAAGAACTTTTATATCTATTTTCTTAAATCTTTATAGTCGTATAAACTCAATACTAGCAGTTAACATGTTTTCAGGCCTTGACAGGATGCTAAGTTCTCTGCTAAAAGGAGTGCTTTTCCGGACGAGCCTGCTGTGTGTGTTTGTGTGCGACCGGTGGTGATCACCTGATCGGTTGTCTTGGCTTCGAAGCATCACTTCCTCCACACAGTCAGAGGGGAACCAACCTGTGCGACCCCTGACCGTCCCCTCCCAGTACCCGCCTTCGCCAACACTCAGCACTAGAGGTGGGAGCAGGATAGAGCAGCTTGTCAAGAAAAGGTGACACAACACTCACCAAACCACAGACACACACACAGAAAATCAATGAGAAATGAACACGCAAAAAGACAACAACGTTTTACAGACAGAAAAGAAACAATGTGGACACGCACACGGACATGCAAACCTCCTACATACTCACCAAGACATACATACCTGGTGACACCTTAGACTCACTCACAAACACACACATATTCATACCTGCAGACATTGAATACAAACATATATAGAGACCTTACACTCATGTTAGGACAAAACCATTTTACAAACTCATCTGAAGACACTTGATTTGGATCTGGCCTGGCTGCTGATGTGCCACCTATAAACCTGGAGGTGACACCTCCAGAGTTTGCTTGAAGGTCTACCACTCTGATGCAGACTTAAATATCCCAACAACGTTATGTTAGATTCCTATGAAATTGTGTTCAATCCTTCATGGTCTCTAGCAGATAAATCCCACTAGCTGCAGCAAATCTTATTTTTCTTGTCTTTTTTGTCTTCCTCGGGTCACTATTTCATCAAGGGATGCTGAACAGCTATAATGCATGCCTCTAGCACTCCACACATCTGTAATCTCCTGGCTTGAGCGAATATCAGAGGGCTGCTACGAACTCTGCAGATTCACAGAGATTTTTAGCCACTTTAGCTCATTTTTGCTTTGTTTTTTGGCCTGCACAGTGGCTGGATTTCACCATTGTCATCGCTCCATATATACTGGAGACAGAAAACAAACAGAAAAGCTGTGAACTTCAGTTAAACTTGTGGCTTGAAATAAAACTTTAATTAAATGCTTATGTTCCAGTGTGTTTGCTGGATGTGTTGTTTGGTAGCACTCTAGCAAACGCGCCTTGATTAGTCAATAGTATATATGTCTGTGTGGTCAATGGACATACGCCTGCATAGTCCCCCCAGCATTTGATAAAGGTAGGAGGATAACTAAATGTTCAGCGGATGTAGCATTTAGCTTTGTGTTCAAAATACTTTGTTAGCTAAATGGTGTTAGCTTAAAAACTGTAAATTAAATCTCACCTCTGAAATTGTTTAACCCCTCCAGTCAGCAGCACACTTATTATATGGAGCTGGTTGAGGCCAAACAGAGACAGGCTACAGCGCATGTAACCTCATGTTGCATTAAATCTTTTAAAGGTGTCTGTAAAGTTGTTTTATACTTCTCTTTATGTGCTTTCAGTGTGTTTTTACAAGTGTGTGCCTATCATGGGGTAAATAGTCTTTCCACACACCTCTGGAGGTAAAATAAGAGAGCAGAGCTTCTGTGGTTTTTATTGCCATCCAGTCATGTTAGTACCAGGGGAAATACAACGTCACAGACAGACTCTCAACCAGACAGACAACTCGTGTTTACATAGGAGACAAAGTGAAGTAAACGCTTCAGCACACACATACAGAGTATGATGATATGAAAATGCACACAGACCCACCTTTGACTCTGTCTCCTTTACTGAAGCTGATTTCTCGCTCTCCCTGCGCTGAGTGTGCTCGAGTGGCTACAAAGACTCGTCCTGGGACGGCGCTGTAGAGGCGTCTCCGTTGGCCTGCAGTCTGTACAGTGGTGGTGGCAAGAGCAGGTCTGGGAGGGAGGAACAGAAGGTGAGCAGATGATTTGAGGTTGCAGTTTAAAACGCAAAACTCCTTGTAGATATGTGTAACCAAACTACTGAATGCAATTCCTACTTCTGAAGAAATCTTTGATAGACTGGCTATTTTGGAATGTAAATTTGATAATTTTTAAGACTTGTCAGACAGTTTTTCAAAATTTTGACTGAACAGTGCATTTTGATGGTTTAATTGTACAACTACAAGCTATTATTTTTTTGTCAAAGTACAGTGATGTGCAATATACAGAGGTGCAGCATCAGTTAAACTGCTGTTTTTATAGTGCTTTAATACAACAAATAAGCTATTTTTTACAACAATAAGCTATATTACTGTTTTCATAGGTTACATTTGAACTTATTATTTTATATTCACAGATCTTATATTTGCACATTTCTTACTATACTTTTTTTTAAAAAAACACTGCTGTCTAATTGTGTGAATGTGATAAAAGGGTTGCCAGTCTATTCTATTTTAGTCTATTCACAGACGATTATTATTTATTGAAATCACCCTAACAGCAGAAATAATATAGCCTTTTATGAGTCAGACTGAGATTTTGTTCAGAAAATTGCATTGCTCAGGTCTCCAAAAACTGACATTCCTATACAACTGAACTGCATTCTCAATTACATTTTGAGGGAAACATATTTTATCTCAGTTTACAATGTGACGCATCACAAATTTGTTTCTAATCAACATACCTTACCATTTATTTTATTTCTTTCCCAATGGCTGGAAAGTAATTATAAATTAGATGGGAGATACTTGTCACCTTGGTAACCCAGAAAATGGAAGAGAAGCTTTTAACATGTTGTGAATTTGTGTATTTAAACCCAAACCATGTTTTTCTAAACCTAACCTAACAGTTGTGTTACCTAAATCGTGGGTGAAAAACAAAATTGTTTAGGTATAAATGTCTTATGAGTACTTCTACTGTGTCACACTATTATTATATCAGGAGAAAATAGATTTATTTTAAATCACAACTGAAAATGCAGTTTAGTTGCATGGGAACGGAATTAATTGGAGAAGTAGTTGGTCTAAGTTATTACAGAACTTCAGAGAATCATAACAAACTGTACAAAACCATCTCTCCTTAAAAATATACTGCATAAGAAAACATTTTAAGATACCTAAGAACCCATATTCAAGGTTTTCAAGGCTTTGGAATCAGTTTAAAATATTCTAAGGACACCCAGCTGAAAGACTCAAATGCACTCTGACCAGCCCATAAAAACCTACAGTACTCTATAAAGTTGAAGAGAGATCCCTGTTCAGTAGATCCCTCTTCTGAGACTTCTCCACTCACCCCTGTCTCCGACTCTGCCTGCTCCGGTCCTCCTTATCTCCGATCCTCCCACGGGACGGGGAGCGTGTTCTTGCCCCTCTGGGGCTGCTGGAGCTCCGCAGGGTTCCTGTATGCTTATAGCCCTGTGAAAGACAGACAGAGAGGGAAAGAGAGGTGAGAAAATATGGCTTATATGCAGTGGTGTCACTGCAGCCACATACAATAGTCTCCTCATGAATTATTGAACTGTATGATTTCAAATAATTTCATGCAAGGTATACAAATTTCTGTTCTTTTTCCATCTTCATTGTTAATCATCTTCTCTGTAGCTCTGACATCCATTAGTCCAATTAGTCATAAAAGTGGTCCTGATTTCTATTATCTGTGCTTTTAAGAACACGTTTACAGATTATAAGATAAACATTAATAAAACATGATAAACATAATACATTGCATGTAAAATGTCTCATCAATTATGTATTTTGATTACATTTTGTATGGCTATGGACTATCAACATAAAAAATGATGATAATGAGAGATGATATATTTATTTTCTGCCCCAATGCACATAATAACTAAAATACATGGAGGGCAAGAGATAAGGTGCTGCAATTAGCAGTGTTCACCACTAGAGGTTGATAAAGGTCATCTACATCATTTTATTTTCATGAATAATTGGAAAAAAGTCAATCAACCCTCCTCCTTTGCAATGGAAATATTAATTATCTGGGCATTAACCATTTCACCAAGCTGTCAGGTTGAGAAGAAATGATGAATCTAACCATAGTTGTATTTTTCTTGGATTAATCAAATAAAATGGAGAATAAAACAGGCAACTCGACAGAAATCTAAACTTGAAAGCCAATTTTGTGGCTGAGCTTTTATTAGAGTTGTTCAAGGACTTCAAAAACTCCTGGTCAAACACACTCATGGACAGAAAAACAACAAGTACCACATAGCAGCAACAACATGGACAGTTTAGCTGAAAAGTCCTTGTTTTTGATGTGTTAAATCTTGGACTAAAAAAATGTCATGTAATGTTACTCGTGTGCAAATTGTTGTGGGTATTACAGCAGTCATAGTAGAATTTAAGTAACTAAAATGTATTCAAAGTGTTCTTAAATAAACATTGAGGTGAGATTGTTTCGTGAGCTGCCGTTTCCAATGTCAGTAATCAGCCTCCACTTGTGAGTCAACGTGGGTAACAAGTCTTCAAGGACAAAAGTTTTAACATCGAGAGTTCAATGGCACAGACTTCAATCCACTCGTTAAAACAACAGCTACACCGACTTTCTGTTGCTTTGTGAACTGTTTCCAGTGTCAAGAGTGAAGACTGTGAACTTCGTCAAACACAGACAAAACACAGAAACCTGCACGGAGACGATGTTGGTGCTCGGGGCGTTGGGCACTGCCATCCAGTCTGGCAGGTTCATGCTGCTGTCACTGTTGGCCCGGAGGAAGGGGTGAGGGTGGGGTATTGTCAGTGTCTTGGAGCTCTCCCGCCTCTGGGGGGCGTACTTTGGAGACTCCACAAAGGGAACTGGCATGTGAAGGAAGACGGGAGAGAGGAAACAGTGATTTTCTCAGTTGTCTTTTTTACCTGCTCTGAATTTGCACATCCTTCAACATACCGTCATCCATGTTTCTTCTATACTTTCCATCTAAACATGCCTTGCCATACTACAATGTTTTAAATGCGGCTACAGTCGGACTGATGTTCCCCTTTACTGACCGATTAAAGGTTGAAATTCCAACATGGAAAACCTGTGTGTACTTTTAGCACTGGCAGGGCGTATTACAGAAGGCTACACATTTCCAAAGCCAAAATTCAGACCAGGTATCAGCTACAGCACTTACCCACATCTGTATCCCGGTGGTTTTTAATAATTTCCCCCAGCTCAAAATGGCCAGACATAACAGCCACCTGATGAAAACAAACACACACACAACGCTGTATTTCTGGTTGATATAAAGTACTGTAGCTGTTAAATCTGTTCAATCACATTCATGAAAAATGCCTGATTTTGCAGGTCCTCAAGAAGCAATTTTACAAGTGATGGAAACAAGATTTGTGTCTGTGTTGTGTTTCGATCATAATTAATATAAACAAATGGATCATTTCCTTGATCCACAAAATCAGACATTCTCTTATGTCTCTGTACTCTCTTGTTGGTACATATTTCTGCACAAATGCTTTTGCAATTTCAGTAAGTTTATTTATCTTAAAAACTACACAGGTCACCACACAATCTAACAAATTTAAAAGCTTTCTCCATGGTATCTTCTCTGCTGTTTGTGAGTTCGTGTCTAAGGGAAAAAACAACAGATTGTCTCAGCTGGCATTTTCTGCATAGACAGAGTTAATGTATCCAGATTAAAGGGTCACATGCAACCTCGCCACCTGGGACCTCTGTGTGCATCGCAGCACAATAATGGTTTAAAGTGAAAGTAGGCCCTGGCACTTTCTGCTACGTTAACTTAATAAGACACTAAACCATACAGCCATCCAACACGCATAATTACTCAGCCAGACACTCAGCCATTACCTGAAAGGGGGTCTGCCCACTGTTATTCTTTGTGTCTTTATTTGCTCCCCGGTAGAGCAGAATTCGTGCACAGCTTTCCTGCAGAAAAAAGCACTGATTAATGTACATTAATGTACAATCAGACAAAAATTGTATAATTACTGCATCACAGAAATATATGTAATTTGTTCACAGTGTGCACTAGCTTTAGACAGCACAGTATCCTCTTCTTTTGATATTTCCTTGTTTCAGGATTTTAAGATTCAGAATACTGAAACTAAAAAGTGAGTATCTTACTTAAAACCCATTGTACTGCATCTGTTTTTACCAGAAGTTCAATAGTCTTTATAGGACTTGACATGTAGTGACTATTCAGGGAAATACCTTGTTGTATAAAGCACAGATGTGCAAGGCAGTGTTTCCAGAGGCATTCTGGGAAGAAGAATCTGCCCCATAGAAGAGGAGGTGCTCCAGATGCTGCGAGTTACCATTCTGACAGGCCTGAAGATGAACAGATCAAGGAGAGGTGAAAAGAAAGAAAGACAGAGAAGGAGGATGTGGTGGAAGGTTTCCAATAAAAGACAAAGAAAGAAAGTGAGTGTTTATTAAAGAGAAGTGAGAAGAATAGATGCAAGCAAGGATAAAGAAGAGACAATGACACAGAGAGAGGCACAAGGTGACAGTTATAAAGTGACAGCAGATTTAATTAACACCAACTCCGAACTCGGAGGGCGAGAAAACAGTGAGAACACAAGTGAGATCCCACAATAACAATAATCGCAGCTAGAATAATAAGGCCCACCACTTCACACACACACACACACACACACACACACCCATACACCTGCATTACAACTATATATCAAAAAGATTATTTTTCGGACTTTCAGTTCTCAGTGTACATGTTTTAATCTTAATATGTGAGCACTTATTTCTGATTGGCTGCTGTTGTTCTTACAGGTAATATACCAGGATGCACAAAATACATGATATCAAGTTAACAACTTGGCAAATAATCTATATCAATCTGTTAAGTATATTAAACTGCATGCAGAGCCACAATATTTCCATTTCATGCAACATTACTGGTTTAAATAATAAATGCTGATTTCAACATCATTCTTAGTTGTAAGGAACCATGATAAGCACGATAATGAACTAAGAGTCTTCTAGTATAGGACAGTAATGGATCAAGAGAGGAAATTTTCCCCACCACTTCACCCATTATTTATTTCATTGGAAGATAGGCACTAACACTTCACAATTAGAGTACAGATCAAATGTTTAGGTAATGCTTAACTAATGCACGACTCATGATGTTTTAATGCATGACCAATGTATGGATTTATCATGAATCACCATTAACAACTGATCAAGTAATTAAACTTTATATTATTTGGAAACAATAACTTACAGTTAATAGATCATCCATTAAAGGAATATTATTTTAACAGTTACTTCATTAGCTGGATTTCAGTCACAAAAAATGTTCATTTCAGACTAATGTATTTGCTCAATCTTTTTCTGAAAGCCAAGAAGTACCTGTTCTTATAAAAAGAAGATGAAGGTATTTTGTAAATCAAAGTGGTTGTAGAACACATTTACACAATAAACATAAAAATAACTTCATAAATAACTTTATGTAACTTAAATCCCACTAACAGACCTTTAACCAATGATCTAATAAGTGTAAACTAATTACATAAAGTGATAGTAGCAGCTTGATCAACTGTTAATAGAGAGCACCAGGAATTCATAATACATCCTGCATTAATTTATGCATTTAATCACTATAAGCCATGCATTAATTAAGCATCACTTAAGCGTATAAGTTGTACCCTCACTATAAAGTGTTATTGGAAATGCTGCATCACTTACACATGTAACATGTTTGTTTGTTTGTTTGGATATACTGTACATCCAACCAAAACAGAAAAAAAATTTCAGCACATAGATGCAATACAAAACACAACAGAATTTTATCTTTACGAATTTCCGTGGAGATTTATTGCTCTGGTTACACCCTGACAACAAAAAAAAATTCAAACCCTGAAGAATTCAAATGTGAGAGAATATAAACATTTAAAGAACACAAAATGTAGCTGCTTTTGATGGATCAAATCCAAAAATCTCAGCTACAATGGTGAACCTGTCAGTCAAATACACACAGACACAAAATACACACACAAACAAACACAGTGTATAATGGAGTCTATGACTGGCAAGTACAGCTGAAGAGACAGATGCTTATGAAGTGTGCGTGATCACAGAGATGAACAGGCTGATACCTTGATTTTTCCTTTCGGCCTTGCCTGTCCACTTCACAGCTGTTACATGAGGCCACAGAAGAAAGATGGGTAGGATGAAGGGTGAGAGGTGTGGTGGTTCATGGCGTGAATAAGTTTTGACGTAGACACACACTGGAACACAGAGTACACTGCTACATTACAAACAGTGATGTATGCACACTTGGGCAATACGAACTACAGAAACTAAAAAAACCCAAACATCCTGAAGTGGTTTTCTGGTGCAGCATTCAAATTAGGCCACTGACCCCAATAGAAAGTTCGGCTATTAGAGAGTTCTGCTGTTGATTCAGTTTTAAATCAACTATCGGATGATTATTTGCACAAATTCTAGTAGATTATTTTTTTAAATATATTGTAATATTTTGTTATTTTTACTGCAAAATCTCCGGATTCCCCTTTAAAATCTATTCAGCTTTCCTTCAGGTCTTGAGCACTTTTTTAAAACCACGTTTACCTGATGTGTCTCATCCCAGCCGTTCTCGTCCCTGATGCCTAGCTTGGCACGGTGGTAAAGCAGTGTTTCGCAACAGGAGGTGTCGCCTCCTGTCAGCACAGTGTGGTAAAGTGGCGTCAGCCCTCGTCGGTCCTTATAGTCTGGAGACGCACCCAGAGAGAGCAGGACCTGCAGGAGGAGACAACAGAAAATGAAACTTCATGGACGGGCCATTCTCAAACCCTGATAGTAATGATAAAAGTCAGGGTGTCTGAGACACTATGCAGTGAAGTAATGATGATTTAAAACTTTTATGAGCTAAAACAGTAAGAAAACAGAAAGAACAAATATCTCAAGGGGGTTTTCCAAGTTCAAATCGAGGAATATTCATGGAATTTAAATCAAGATGGAAATACATAGCCAGGGGTTCAGAGAGGTCATGCAACACTTCAGGCTAGAGAAAATTATGCATTCAATCAGAGTCTGACGCAAACCTTTATGTAGTTTAGCCGATTTTCTTTCCTTTGTAGAAAACATGGGCTGTATCATTGCTACACATGCAATTATCTCCCCCTGAATGAGTTTCTCCTCTAACAGGTACCTGTATTCTTGGCAATTTGGGAGCTGAAAACCAGGATAAACACCTAAAATGTAAATATGCCACATGCCTTAAAAAAAACATTCAATCTGGACGTGAATGTCTTTTTTTTCCTTTCTCGCTGAATAAAATAATAAAGCTTTTTGTTTGCGTGCACTTGTGTGTGGATGAGTGTGGATGGCTGAGTGGGAGGGTCTGTTTATTGTGTCTTCAGCTTGTTTACTGATACAGTAACACAAATGAGGACAATACTGTATCAATTTCAGGGCAAATATCCATCTTGCAGATAAATACCCTGGTGTAGGTTGGATTTTCTCCTTTTATGGCCTACGAAATGAAAACTCATGACGTTTTAAAGCTAAATAACAGCATTTCTACAAAAGCACAAAAACATGGGAAAGTGTTTACCAGCAGGGCTGTATGACGGTGGCCTCGAACAGCCTTGTGTAGCGGTGTGAGTCCATCTTTGGCACGGAAGTCGATATGAGCCCCTCCTTCCACCAGTACCCGGATGGCCTCACCTCCACCTGGCTCACACTGCACTGCCAGGGACAGAGGAGTCTCTAAAGAACAAATACAGACAAAGTTTTTATGGTCAAGAGCAGACATCTCAAAATCTAATTATTCAGAGGCATCCTCGTTTGAATTCCTAAAGAATAGCGGTTTTCTCCTTGCAGATTAGACCAAAAACAGCCAAATTAAAATCCACAAAAAATAACTGTCTGATCACCTCTCTTGAATCTGTTTGTCGTTCAGGTAAATCATGTTTTTAGGCAAAAAAGAGAGACACATTCTTGTTGTTTTGTTGATTCCAAGCAATACATTAAAACATTTTACACTCTAAAATAATAAAATTTGCCATACACTGTACAAATGTGATTTGTTCAATATTTGTGTAAGTGTAATGTCAATGCCACTGTTTAACTTGAAACCCCAGGTTGCTTTTGCTTCATAAATTTAAAAAAAAAAAAGTTCTATTGATTATAACAAATACGTTTATGATGAAAAGCTACAAACTTAGGTGCAGTTTAAAGCAACAAAAGCAGTTCACATTCAATATATCTTACAAAAACACCGTGAGTAGGGTTTCATGTACAGCCATGGCCAAAAGTTTTGAGAATTACACTAGTATTGGTTTTTACAAAGTTTGCTGCTTCAGTGTTTTTAGATCTTTTTGTCAGATGTTACTATAATATACTGAAGTATAATTACAAGTATTTCATAAGGGTCAAAGGCTTTTATTGACAATTACAGTAAGTCTATGCAAAGAGTCAATATTTGCAATGTTGACCCTTCTTTTTCAAGACCTCTGCAATTTACCCTGGCTTGCTGTCAATTAACTTCTGGGCCACATCCTGACTAATGGTAGCCCGTTCTTGCATAATCAATGCTTGGAGTTTGTCAGAATTTGTGGGTTTTTGTTTGTCCACCCGCCTCTTGAGGATTGACCACAAGTTCTCAATGGGATTAAGGTCTGGGGAGTTTCCTGGCCAAGGACCCAAAATTTCGATGTTTTGTTCCCTGAGCCATGTAGTTTTCACTTTTGCCTTATGGCAAGGCGCTCCATCATGCTGGAAAAGGCATTGTTTGTCACCAAACTGTTCTTGGATGTTTGGGAGAACTTGCTCTCGGAGGATGTTTTGGTACCATTCTTTATTCATGGCTGTGTTCTTAGGCAAAATTGTGAGTGAGCCCAGTCCCTTGGCTGAAAAGCAACCTCACACATGGATGGTCTCAGGATGCTTTACTGTTGGCATGACACAGGACTGACGGTAGCGCTCACCTTTTCTTCTCCAGACAAGCTATTTTCCAGAAGCCCCAAACAATCGGAAAGGGGATTCATCAGAGAAAATGACTTTACCCCAGTCCTCAGCAGTCCAATCCCTGTACTTTTTGCAGAATATCAGTCTGTCCCTGATGTTTTTTCTGGAGAGAAGTGGCTTCTTTGCTGCCCTTCTTGACACCAGGCCATCCTCCAAAAGTCTTCGCCTCACTGTGCGTACAGATGCATTCACACCTGCCTGCTGCCTTCCTGAGCAAGCTCTGCACTGGTGGTGCCCCGATCCTGCAGCTGAATCAACTTTAGAAGACCGTCCTGGCGTTTGCTGGACCTTCTTGGGCGCCCTGAAGCCTTCTTCACAACAATTGAACCTCTCTCCTTGAAGTTCTTGATGATCCGGGTTATTATCTTGATGTCTGTGCAAATCGTACTCCAAGTTTGCAGTAGGAATACAGTTACTAATTATTTCAATTGTTGATTAATCTGTGGAATATTGATGGGTTAGTTGCTTTGTCTATAAACTGGTAGAAAAAGGTCTAAAATGTTGGTCAGTGATTCCCAAAGTCCTAGATGATGTTGTTTTGTTTGTATTTTATTGTCATAAAGGAGCAAAAAAATACATTTTGACTTTCTTTTCTCCATAAAACGAGTCAAACGGATTCATTGATTGTCAAAATAGTTTATAGTTTGATCATTGGTGTTCAAGTCTATTGTGAGCCTGGGGCCACTAATCTGAGATCTCTATTTTACAGTTTTAGACATGAATGTTCCAGACATGAAGACACAGCATCTCCACATATCACAATCAGTCCAAATTCCACCATCATAATTTTTCTCCCCAGCTACTCCAGTGGACATCCAGAAACATTTCAGCTAACAGTAAGCTGCAAGTGTTCATATTCTTTTCTGCTAAAGTGTCAGGGGAAATAAAAGCTACTCTGGAGATTTACCTTTGATTGGTTTCATCCTGCAAGTAGCAATGTTGGCCTCTGAATAAATGTGAAACCCGTTTCTCCTGCCAATACATTGACACTTTGCTGTTACACAGACATCAAATGAAGCACCATAGAAGTGCTGTAAAATAAATTTAAAAAAACAGCAATGCTGTGTCACACACTCGACCCACTTCAGCAAGAAAATTCAATGGCACCTAAAAGAATAAAACATTCAAAGTGTTCCCAGTAAAAGCAGGATAGAGAGCACTGGCTGCCATGGTGACAAGAGATTTTTTTGGCAAAGAGGAAAAGGACTGCAGGCTTTTATCTTTGAACAGCATCAGTAAATCTCAGGTACAAATTATTTGGGGAAATGTTTTGACTGCAGTTCCTCTGAAGTTACCATGTCAGGATGACTTAGGGAATGCCCATTTAGCAGCTCCCTTGGCAGAGATGGAAGTGAGAACCTACTGACAGGAGCCAGGCTGAATCTGGCAGAATTATTTTATGTCCTATTAAAGGCACTTACTGTGAGGCTTCTGGAGAGCACAGTGAGAGAATTTCAGGGAGACCGACAGGCCAAATGTAAAAAGTGTTAACAATGGAGGGATAGCTCTATCCCAGGAGCACAGGAGCGTTTTCTCCAGGTTTTTGATCACTTCTTTGTCATGTCTGCACAAACCTAATGCTGCATTCATTGTTCATGGACCTACTGTCAGAACACCTTGACATGAGAAAGAAGAGCAAACCATTTCAAGCCACGAGGATGCCATGACTGACATTTTCTAACTCCTTAACTTCCTGTCCTTTTTTCATACCAAAATTGGCTTAAAGCTGAGAAATATGACGTCTGTTGGACCCTTACAAGACATGTGTTCATGTGGATGACAGAGAATGTAAGAAATTACCATTTTGCTGTGAATGCACTTTTATTAGAAAGTAAACTACTATTGAAGCTGTGGTATTAGGTTTTTTAGATGGTTCAAGTGGTTGAATTGTGAGGCTTTGTGCTTTGAGGCGACAATTCAAAATGGCCAAGGCCATTGAAAATACAGTGGCCAGTGAATGGTAAGGGGTTAAATGGAAGATGTTAACAACATGATAAATTTCATAAAATTCATTCATTTTATTTTCCTATTTGAGTTATTTCCTGTATTTAAGACAAAAATGCAGAAATCAGGTTTCAATATCAAACTATGATGCACTATGTGGCATTAAACACCTGAAATATTATTGTCAGGTGTATCGTTTGAATGTGCTTTCTTTCCCAAAGGATATATATGAGTATGGCATGTTGGTGAAGGGTCCATCAGGGCCCTCTGTTGCCCTCCTGTGTTCTGCAGTGGGAGTGTGTTTCACACCCATGATGACAGGCTGCGTTTTCTGTTTTGACACTTGCTCCTCGAACGGCTGGAGCGACACCGGCAGCACACCCAAACTGTAAATGAGCCGTCTGCTGTGCCCCTTAAGCACTAACAGGATTTGAGAAAAGCCACCAAATTGTGAACAACATTGGCTCAGATCCTTCACAGCATTAGGCCAACATACCACAGAGTTGAGGGCGGAAGACATAGGGGGAGGTTTGTTGCTTGCAGACAGTTTAAAGGTTGAGTTTAGAAAGCAGAGCCCCAGGTCACATAGCTGCTGGCCACCAATGTGCTAATTTTGCTGCTTGGGGATGCTGAAGCACAAATACACATTTATGGCATAAGTTTGGTGCTGCATTATCAATGTTTAAGAAATGTGTTGATTTTGTTCAGTATCGCTTTGAGTAAAGAAATGACTGCATGGATGAAGTGACTGGAGATGAGGTAAGTGTTAACTGACAGAAGCATTCTGACAGTTCCTCAAGCTCTGTAGCTCTCCTTACCGCCAGTGTCAGCGTCCTGGTAGTTGGGATCAAGGCCCTTGTCTAAGAACTTGGCCATCTTATCCACAGCGCTGGTTTGAATGTAATCCATGAATTTCTTCAAGCTGGCCTGCATGTCCACAGAAGAGTATAACATGGGTCAGGGGATCACAGGGACTGAAATACAACTCAAGAATTAGGAAAATTATAAAAAGAACAATATAGTGTAGTGGAAATGTAGGTTCATGAACTGTAGAGAAAAAAAAAGCATATCCATGATACATTTGTTAGGTATGGGGTGTGCTTGTTTGTTTATCTAGTTTTCTGCAAGTATAATTGGGATAAGTGAATTTTGGATTTGCATTGATTTTAATATGCACACATGAACATGCACAAATGGCCACACTGACATTCATAATACAGCTGCAGTATTGATTTTCAATCACTTAGACTGTACCGGCAAATTTACATGACACGCACTTCATGCTAGAGATAAGGAAGATGGGTTTCATACCTTAGTGTGCAGTTTGGCCAGTTGCTTCTCATCCAGATTTGTCTGTTTGTACACCCTGGTCTTATAACGAAACTAAACCCGGGACAGAAAAAGAGAAAAAGAAACGAAGAGTTAATCCTAACACAGAGGGCCTTTGTCCTCAATTCTCTCAGCTTTTGGCCTAGATCCACAAAATGGAGTCTGCAGATTTATTGTCAGAGAAGCTTTATCTGGTTTGCTATACAAGCTTCCTCCTCTACTTCACTGAAGACAAGAAATGTGAAAGAAACGGTCTGGCTTAACAGCAGTTTAAAAATGGTTTAGAGTCTCCACTGGATAGTAATGTAGCATGAAAAGAAGGTGACTGTAAAGGCTGGATAAGAGATTAGCGGGTGTAGCACTAAACAGATCAGGGAAACGAAATAGTTCTGTGATATTCCTAAGAAGTGTGTGTGAGACTCCATTCATAAACCAGGGATTTATATAACCTAACTTACATAACTGAATGCACTGCTAAAGCAGATGTACGCCAACATGCAGCTGTCTTTTTGGATATGAATGATGTTGGACACAAAATATGATGCAAAAGGTAATCATAATCTACTGAATAGATCTTAATGGCTGTAAAAATCTGAATCTTTGTTGGGATTTTTCTGCTACGTGCATTTGTGGCACTTCAGTATATTACCTTTGCAGCTTAACGAGTGGTTGATAAATTTAGCTGCTTCAAAAAACTAAACTCAACTTTTAGGACAGTTCCTCACACATAGTGTACATTTAATGGAAATGTATTTAGGAGGAAGCACATCAGAATCTGTTTTTGTTGTACAGCGACATCTTGAGGACATCCAGGCTATGTCACATGCTTTACAGCAGTAGAAGTGTTTCTTGCAACTGTGTCAATACCACACTGAAATAGTACCTCCAAATATGGTACCCCCTTCTCAAAGGACTGTGGGTACTCTTTGAGCAGCCTCTCCTCTTCCAGGAACTTGGCATCATGGCCGTCTGTGGCGGGCTGGAACAGACCATAGTTGAGTACATCTCGCAGAGATTCGGTCAGGGAGCAAAGCACCTGCTGCTTAGCCTTCCATACTGTGGCATCTGGATTAAACCGCAAACATTTCTGCAAGAGATACAGATGCACATATAGCTCGCTGTTAAAGTGAGAAACTCACTAGATCAAGGAAAATTCACCTTACATCTCACATGAGACACATTTTAAAAACAGCTGTTGTGTACAAGATATTAATAAATAAATAGACAGCACACAGTAAGCAATGGTTAAAAAGCAATATGTAAGAAAAGTCAGCAAATGTGATGTCAAATACATGTAATAAACAACTGCTAAAAGGAAATCAGGTTAACAAAGCTGGGTTTAGGAAGAGGTGTAAAAAATCATAAAGTGGACTGTGTTTATCAAACACAGTATTGTAGACACAAGGAACCATAATGTAAAAAATAGCACTCTTTAGTTTATCTAAATATCCAAAAGGAGTCACATCTTTTCATACATGCATATATTCTGAAAAGCCACAATATTCTTAAACTAGGGATTTAAACCTATAAACAGAAACCTGCCTGAGGACATCAAGCTGCAGTCTGTCTCATATGGAGTGAAATGACCTGTGATAATTTGTCAGACCATCTGTGCCTGCAAAATAAACAGTAACTACTGCATGGATGATAAAATTTGGGCATTTTGAACTTTTTTCAGCCAGAAGTAGAGCAGAAGATGAAGGTGACAAAGGGAAACAAACCAGCTAAGTTTCTGTTAAGGAGCAGTGTTTTCCATCCTTTTCACCTTGATTGAATGAAACAGTGTTTTTTAGCACATGCACCAAAGAGTGAATTTATTTCATTGTCATTTAGTCATGCAAAGATAATTCACAATAGCTCTGTCAAGTATGGCTTTGAGGCTTTCCACTACATTTATTTCACAGCTGCTATTAGTTACTTGTCAGGTCAAGACTATACACGAAACACATGTAAGAAGTTTATAAATAACAGAATTTATAAATAAAGACTGAATTTTCATTTTTGGCTTGTGAGCAGTTACCAGAAAGTCGAGTTGGGTCCACATTCTTCAGATAACTATGATGTCTTTATGAAAATATCTTTACAAAAGTGTTCTGACCCTTTGCTGTAGCTCTAAATTGTGGTCCTGTTTACTTTAATAGTCCTTGAAATGTATCTTAAAACTTATTGGAGTCCACCTGTGACAAAGTGAATGAATTAGAGTTTAGAAGGCTACAAAACTGTGAATATAAAACTCCACATTTCACACAGCTTGTTAGGACAAAAAACAGCCATGAAGTGCAACTCTCTGTAGACCTTCAGAATAAAACTGTGGTGAAGCGCTAATCAGGCAAGTTTATAAAACCTTTTCTAAAGCCTTGAGTGTTCTTAAGAGCACAGTGGTATCAAAAATAGTAAAATGGAGGAGTGACCCAATATGCACTCAAGCAGTAAGTCGGACTTTCTTGCCTCTCTCCACTGTCACTACCTAATTAATATATAAATAATCTAAAGTAAAAAGAAATAATTGTGAAATGGTATAATGTTGGAATCAGCATCCTTCCTAGAATCAAACTGAGTAACGGGAGTCCAACAGTCACTCTGATAAAATTTCAGAAGTATTCTGCAGAGATAGTAAATCTATTGGACAGATGACAGTTTATATCTGCTGCACTTTGTCAGTTAGGCCTTTATTGTGAAGCAGCTAGACAGAAGGCTGTCTGTTCGGAGCTTGCCAGACTTAAAGCGCATGAGGAAAAAGATTATCAAGTTAGATGGGACAAAATCTGAACTGACCAGAACTCCCAAGCAGTTGCCAGTTCAACACCAGACACTGGTCATTACCTGCTAACACCCTCCCTACAGTGAGGCATGGTGGTAGCAGCATCATGCTAAGTAGGTGCTTATTGCCAGCAGGAATAGGAAAACTGGTCAAAACTGAAAGAAATATGAATGCAGCCTAACACAGATGTTCTTTATGAAAACCTGCTCCACAGACATGAGACTGGGGGCAGAACGGTTCATCTCTCAGCATGATAGTGAACCAAAGTGTACAGCCAAGTATAAACTAGAGTGGCTTCAGGACAAGTCTTTGACTGTCCTTGAGTGGTCCAGCCAAAGCCCAGACTTAAAGCCAACAGGAGAGACCTGAATATGGCAGCTCAGAGACATTTTCCATCCAATCTGACCAACTTTGACAGAATGTGTCTGGAAGAATGAAATGAACTGCTCAAATCCAACCAAGAAGAGCTGACGTTGTAATGGCTGCTAAAGGGCTTCTACAAAGTATTGAAATAAAGGTCTTAATACTTTTGAAAAAGAGAGTTTTCAGTTTCAGTTTTGCACACATTTGTAAAAACATGCTTTCATTTTGTCAATATGGATTATTGAGTGTAAAGTGATGGAGAATGACAGGTAGGTTAATTTAAAATTCTGCCTACAACACTAAATTGTGCATTAAATGAAAGGATCGAAATATTTTCTGCTAATATACAATACATTAGTCACATTAGGTGTTATTTTCAGGATTTTTTTCTAAAGATGTCTGGATAAAACCATTTTTCCTCCTCTGGTATTATCTCGTGAACCCAAAAATGCAGTTCAGGATGCCTTGGCTAGGTCTGGCTTCCAGCTTGGAACAACTGTCTTACAATACAGCTCTGTGACAGTGGGTGCTCCCACTGACTGCAGCATGCTGAGGTTCTTCCCCCCCTGAGCCAGGAGGGGGAGACAGTACCAGAGTAAAGTGAGTGGATTCCCAATTGCCTCAGCTAGCACAAAGATACGAATGTCAGTTTGGTGCAGCTTATAGCGTCTCCGGTGGGGTCGCGAATGGCCAAACGCATAACGGCTAAGAGACTCAGTCAGCAAAGTGGAATGCAACTCACTATACAGATGGCTGACAGAAGATTTTTGGCACCGCTCCCCTCCCACCTCTCTCTTCCTCCCTCTACATCTCTTCCTCTTCTTGTCCAGAGTGGAGTTGGGTTGCTTTCTGACCTTGAGGCAGCAGCAGGATGATTGGCCCACGCAGAGAGCTGCCAGCTGCAGTGATCCCTGCCTCGTATTGCATTACTGCATGTGTTCTTGTCTCTAGCCAACACTTCTTGTAGCACAGAACATTCATTCATTCTTTGTCACTCATCTTAATCTCCACACACACATATACACTGCTGCGTGTGTTTGTGTGTTCCTGTGTGTGTGTGTGTGTGCGCGCGCGTGTGTGTGTGTGTGTGTGTCCAACAGAGAAAGAGATAAAACCCTGCACGGGGGTTTTGTGCAGAGGAGTAACATAACGTTTTCTCCCTCTATTTTATTCAGTGTCTCCGTTCGTGCACAGCCAACCCGGTCACCATGGCAACCGGTTCATTAGTGGAGCAAGCTGCTTGTTGCCATAGAGACATCCCTGTGTTCCCTAGGAGATGGGGTACTGAGAGGGTGTGCTTGTGTGCGAGCTTGTGCATCGGTGTGCATGGGTTTTATGTGTGTTTATGTGTGTGTGTGTGTGTGTGTGTGTGTGTGTGTGTGTGTGTGTGTGTGTGTGTGTGTGTGTGTGTGTAGGTGTGAGTGTGTGTGTGTGTTACAGCGGCGTGGCGAAATAGAGCAGAGTAAGAGGGAGGGGAATGTCTAAGATTTAAGTATGGGAGAGCGCAAAAGGATGAAGAGGTGTGTCTGTTGGTATTAGATTTTCTCACACACACATACACATGTACACATAGAAATAAGCACACATCAGCCTTCACACTCCACTTACAGTCCCATCAAAGGAAAGCAAGCAAACACTCTCAAATGAATCTCGATCACAGCAGGCGGGAATGAAGGTTAAGGATTCCGTTATTGTACAAGAACTTCACTCTCACTGTCAACCATGACAACATTATATTATGAAACATTTAAAATTATTGAGAATTTCTGTAATACTTCAGCTTTTGGTCGAAGATGTTTTAGAGGCTTGCCAATTTCACTGAAGCAGCCATGTTTTCTATTGATCTGTATACCTCCAGGAATGTTATTGATCCTGAGCTTCTAACTGGCCAGCCAATTAGGGCTCATCTCACATACATCATCCTAATCAGATCCTCGAATGCAACTTGGTTCTGTAAACAGACAGTTTTCCCACAGTCTCTCCTTATATTGCAGACAGTTTTGTACTGTTGGTAATGAAATAGTACAGCCTGTCAACTGTGCTTTATTAACAGTACAGACAACGTTGCAACATAGCCTCCATTTGTGCATTTGTAGTTGAGTGTTTGGAGCCCCCCCTAGTGGGTAAAGAAATTTGTGTATAATTTCAGTGACAATATTCCCAATCCCACTTAAGTACAAAAGCATTGTCAGCAAATTGTACTTTCAAAATTGTAAGTTTCAAATGTAAAACTACATGTGAAAATAGGCCCCCTGTGGCTGATATTATAAAATGCATTATTAGACTGTCTATCCTAAAGCATCAGTGCACAACCAGTACTTAAATTAGACCCCAACTAGACGCAGCTTTTTTTGGAAGCGCTCACAAGCCAAAAATATCAGGAGCCAATGGTTTTATCTTTAGGAATCCAATATTTATTGTACTATATTTTACTAATCTGAAAAGCAACTGACTGTGAAGGAAATGTAGTGGATTGCAAAGTAGAATATTGCCCTCTGAAATGGAGTGGCACAGAAGTATAAAGCAGCAAAAAAATACATGAGTGAAGCACAAGTACTTGGGCAGAGTGCTTGGGTAAATGTACTTCCCACTGCTGATATAGCATCATTTAGTCAAAGAAATGAAATAAACCAGGACAGACGTTCACTTGTTTCCTGTTACTCTTGTTTGTATAATTACGACAGTATCAAGATTTCTGACTGTTTGTCTTCAGGTGGGCTTTGACTCATTAATGTCTCAGGTGCACATTTCAGAAGACGAACACAGCTTGGTTTCTGACTGTCACAACTTTTCTGCATTCAGCTCGTCTGTTTGATCATCCGCAATAGTAAATGAGCGCAACAATAAAATGCATGGTCTCCGTTACGTTAGTCTTTGTCTTCATATACAACATTGCATAAGAGCCTCAGAATCCAGAATTCCATCAATGTACTCGTGCTAGCACATTCAGGGATCTAAAGGGTTTATCCAGACATCAAAAAACCAGGAATGTATGTTTACATGGGCAAACATAACTGTGATACTAGTGCATTTACCAAGGCACTCAATATGACATCTTTTACATTACTTATAGCTTTCGTATGATTTTCACAGTACGGTTAGTGCGGCTTTAAGGCCTTCTGTTTCTCTTGCGGTTTTATCATTATGCAGACGAAAAATTCTGTCTTGCCTCCTAACGCTGTGATCACACTTTCCCACTCACATACGCCCACTCACTCTGTCCATGCTGCTCTTTATCTTCCCCTGCCTATCTCTATCTTATTCTCCCTCCTCCTTTCCGTTCTCTCCATCTTTCTGTAACAGCTTTGTCACTTATCTATGCAGAGATAGGAGTCACTCGTCTTTCTGTCTCCTCTCTCTCTAGGTTTCTCTATCTTTGCCCCTCTGGCCTTTCCTGCAGGCCAAGTGCAGGGGGACTAGAAGCCTTTAATGAGATCTACGGGGAAATAACCCCCCACCCAACACACACACCCTCACACACCAGCCATGTCGCCATTTAACTTTTCTCTCCTCTCTATATCTCACTCTGTCCTTTTCTCATTCGCTCTCTAAAGCATTCCAACAAGCTCCTTTCTCTCTGCAGCAGTTCAGAAGAATTAATTTTTTTTAAGCATTCCTGTCATCGCTTCTCTGCCCTGTTCTCTTTTTCTCCATTGTCTTCATCATCTTTCCCTCACTCTTACATGCTGCCCTCCCTCTTCTCTTCGTCCCATACTTCCCTCTCTATTATCTCAGTCCCTCTGTTCACCTTTGGGGCTCATCTTTTCATTAACATACAACCTCTACAGTACTGTAGCAAGGCATGGTGGACTCAGTCCATGTCTTGTAGTCTGAGCAGTTCACATATCATCACTAGGCGCTGTAATACAAGTGTGTGTCTTTGTGCGTATTTCGGTGTGCAAGTGTTTGTGAGGCCAAATCCTGCCTGAGGGCTGCTGCTTATACTTCAGAGTTCGCAAGAATTCAGCTCAAGTCAAGCAGCAGAGAAAAACTCATTTGTTTCACGCTGTTTAATGTGCTCGGCAGGCAAATGCCAACTTGACTGCATGTCCGTGATTTTGACAATCTAATAAAACTGCAACCAAAATTGCCTTCACCTCCTGCTGTGACGGAATCATATGAACAACTCGTGATACACAGATCTGTCAGTCACTGTGCACACGAGTTAATGAACCAGTGCTTTTACATAAGCCACCAGTTGAAGAGAAAGGATCAGTATGTATCAAGGTCCACAAGCACAGCTAATTCAAGGATCCCACTCATCAGTACCACCTGCTACACTATAGCAATAAAAGAAGTATTCAGATATTTTATTTCAATGGAAGGCAACACCATAAAGAATTAAATACTCTATTATAAGGACAGATTTGTATTTTCACACTGTTAAATTTATAGCAGTGCATCATATTTTATTTTTTGATAACTAATTTTGAAGTCAAAATTATAATCTGCACATTAAAAAAAAATTAGCTGTTAAAAAACACACTATTTGCCGTTGAGATGTATCTAAAGTATAAAAGTATACAATGTGTATACAGTACAAATTACCATTGCATAGACATACAAAAGTAAAGCTTATTATGTAACTATTAAGTGGTTTTAACAATCTCAATAATCAGCAAGTTGGTGATGTGTAGGTCAAAAGGTGCACAATCAAATTGGGCTATACTTGATTAAATCGTGTTATACAAGAGTAGATAACAGCATTTCGATCTAAAGAAGGTTATAATAATAAAATATGAAAACGCTCATGGCCTCCAAAGAATACTTTAGAGACCATTAGGGGCCATTTAGAGGCTTTAGAGACCAAATAAAGCCCTGTTTAGTAGACATTTCAACGCCATAACACAAAAATGGTGCTTTTTTGGCACACTGACAGTTCTATAATCACTTTTCTTCAAAACAGGCTTGATATGCTCAAAGTGCCTTGACCTTTAGCAGACAAAATTTGTCACACTGCAAAATAATAGTCTCCATAACTCCCAGAATTGTTGCTCTGTTTTACAACATGAGATGACAGACAGAAGACCCAGCTGGATTTCTCCTGGACCGATAACAACTAACTCCAAAAGCGCAGATTGTGTCTACATGTACCAATGCCCCAAATCCCCTCATGACAAATATAGTAGAGTGATGGATCTGCTGCTCCCTGTCAGCTTCTGTACACCTGCAGTGCAGCCTTGATTGACAGTGACTTGAGAACGAGCTCCCCAGTAGGCATGCGCAGCTCTTAAGAGAGTTTTAAAGCAGCAAAGGTAAATGTGGACAGAGAGGATGTATCCCAGATGTTTTCTATGAACGCTTGTTGGAAATGTTGCAGGGGAGAAACAAATACAGACTTTTGCCATGCTTTATAAAACACTGAAATCCACACCAAACTGTGAAAGAAGGTTTCTCAAACAGTCGGTAATAACGCTAATACATTACAAGTTTGATGCTCAAGGTTGAGGCTTAGTGCTGTCTGAGGAAAAAAGTCTAGATTAGCTGCCATTCCAAGCCTTTTTGTGTGTACTTACTATGCCATTAAGTGTTCCCTTCTTTTACTGAGACAAAATATCTTCCTTCATACAATTTTCAATGCAAGACTTTATTGAGGAATTTCTAGCCCCCAAAATATACTTTAGAATGAAGACATTTCTTCTACCGCAGGTCTGATGTAGCGCAGTCCCACTGGAATCACAATTTAACTTGCCATATCAAAATCAATTAGTGTGGGTAAATCTGTAATCAAACTGCATTAAATGCATAATTTCAGAGATGGACAACACTGATTGGTAAATATCCAACATTAGAGCTACTTTTCCTCCAAAAAAGGTTGATGAAATGTTCTTTCATCACTCGATGTCCTCCTCTCTCAATTCATAACATCTGCATTTGCGTACTACAGTCACTCCCTTGTCTCATTAGAACACAATTAACAAGCAATTAGAGTTTACTGTGGGTGAATTAGCTGACGTGTAGAGCAGACTTAATGTACTGGGAGTGTAAAGGGATATTACCCGACACCAGTGAGAGGAGTAGAAAAGAGAGGAGGAGGAAGAGGAGAGAGGGCAGGAGATGGACCAGAGGAACAAAAAAAAATGAAGATCAGAGGCCTTTGATTCTGAAAGTAGAGGGTGAGAATAAGAGAAGTAAAGTGAAAAATTGCCTGAGGAGGTTGAGCCAAGATAGGATGAGAGCAAGGGCGAGAACTCGGCAGAGTAAATGTCAGAGTGATGGCACTGGTTTATGACTGTCATGAACTTGGGGAGTAAGACAACATGTACTGACTCTACATGTTGGCAGCAAGTCTGTAAGGTCATGTTTTAGCTCTGTCATATGTTTATCTGCACGTCTGAGTGTGTGAGTTTATATGACTAATCAGCTCAGGTCAAGAAGGAAACGAGATCCTAAATATACAAAAAAAAAGACATTATAGGTACTGCACACTTAGACTAATCTGTTGAATTAGTATTGTTCTTGTAGCAAAATATTTGTGCCAACCTCATCTGTAAGCCAGTCTAATTACTGTGATAACAAGCCTTTTAGAAACTTTTTGGGTTTATTAAAAAATAAAAAAGATTAAAAATAGAGTCAAATAAATAGTGTGAATGTAGCAAAAAAAAAACTGGCTACAAAATCAAAACATTCAGCATTTAATTACTTGAAAAATATTTATTTAATTTGCACCTCCGCGCTACTCGCAAAAAAATCCAAAAGATTTGGAGAGGCATAAAAATATTTTCTGGTAAAAGACTCACTAAAAGGCCAAATGGCTCAAATAAACAGTAGTTATAGTCCAAGAATGCCTTGGTTTTTTTTCTTGTGTGCAAACTATTTTACCAAAGCAATAAAATGACAAATGTTCCACATTTAATTTAAGGGATGAATGCTGCACTGATTGTCTGTGAGGTCGTAGGCTGAATTTCTTCAATAATCTCGAGGACAGTATTTATAAGAGGGCATTCACTGTTTGCTTGAAAGTGGAATTTTTATATCCTTGTACTGAAAACGCTGTATTAGGGGACAGTTTCTCTTGGCAAGTGCTTTATATATATATATATATATATATATATATATATATATATATATATACATACAGGAGGTGAAAGAAAGGTCAAATTTAATATCTATATAAAATACAGCATAAACATCCACATCAATCTGGACAGTCTATTTTATCTCTATGTGCTTCATTCTCATTCCACCTTTATTTATTTCTGTCAGCTTCACTTTATCAATCTGAATCTATCTCTTAAGTCCTAGATCATACAAAGCTCTTAGTTACCACCTATTTACTTTGATCTACCGCTATCTGTCTGTTTCCATTTACCTTTATCTCTATCTTCTTTGTACTTTCATCTACTCTGTCTCCACCTTTTTCTATCTCTTTCTGCACCCATCTCTAAGTGCCACGGTGTGCCTCTGTGTATCTCTATCTGTCTTTGCTGCCTGGCACATTTCTGAGGTTTTGACTCCAAGCATGAGTGAGCATTCTCCTGCCAAGTGTTCCCATTTATCCATCTTTTGACAATTAAACTTTGATGCCGATTTGTTAGAATAAATAGGGAGTGGTGAATTATTTATGGTTGGATTTAAAAACACTGAATCAAGCACACGCACTCACACAACCACACACTGCTGAAAACACCCATGCACAGATCAATAATAAATCACACAGCAGCAAGAGGGAGGAAGAAGCGTTGAGCGAAGCATTTATAGTGCACTGGGATGGTAAATATAAAATATGGACACGCATACAGATAGGCTGTAGTCTCAAATACATATATTTCATTTGCAGTTTAATTCTTGCTGATGATTTATAAAGCCAACAATGAACACAACACAGAGGCCTTGATCGCTTTACAGAATGAAGAAAAGAAACAGACAGCTAATGTCTGAGGAATGGAGCTTTCTTCATGTCAAGCACAAAGGTAGTCTGGTATAGTTTTAATCTAGAAATGAGCAAATAGTCTCTCATCTTTTTCTCTCCTCCTCCCTTCTTATTCTTCTATTTTATTCTCCTGTTCAAACACAAACTTGGATGCAGCCTCAGTTCCTCACACAAGTCTCTGCTCCTTGTAATTAAATTATCAGTACAATTGAGCATCTAGGCATGATTCACTTGAACAGATCACTCATCATAGAAACGCAAGAGAGGAAACGACAGAAAAACGCTAGAGCCCCGGGAAGTGGTGACAGCTTAATTTTTGGGTGTTGTTAAAGTGTGGGAGAATGGCATACTGTACTTTGAAGCAGCCACATCTCCAGCCTGCAACGCCAATTTACACACACTTCTGATGGAAGCTTCAGTGCTGATGTGATGTAACGCTGCATCTGGGAAATGGAGGGCGATTGCAGATCGGTCTATCATGATTCAGGACAGCCCTCTTAAAACCAGTCACACCGAAAAGGGCTTTTCACAGCATACTTTATTGCACCATTTAAAAGCTCTTTGGCAACATTAAGCCAGGGGCAACACTTCCCCCACTGTTACCCTCTTCTGTTCACTTCAGCTTCCCTCTCTTTGAATCCTCTCATGCTTGTAGTGTTTTTTAAAACAAATTTCTGTCCACATATTCTCACCCTGATTGCTCTTCTATGCATTTTTGCTCTGCCTCTTGCGTTCTCTCTCTCTCTCTCTCTGTCTGTCTGTCTGTCTGTCTGTCTCTCTCTCTCTGGAGCTGGGTCACCTTGAAAGTCTCTCTCCCTCTCTCAGATCAGTCACTTTGCTGACAAGTATTTGTGCTTCTCTCAGTTCTCCGCTGGTGATGCAGAGAAGTGAGAGAGAATAATATTCCCCAGCCTCGGAGACTTGCAGTGTTTCTTGAGCGCTGCACGTTGCACATTTTGACTGAACTAACCCAACAATAAAACCACCGACAGGTGACATTAATAACTGTGATCATCACATTACAATGCAATGCTCTGCTAAAAACAAACCTTGGATATTGGCATTAATTTGGATGTTACTTTGACCCATACCACCCATCTCAGCTCAAGACACTGACAAAGGCTCCAAGGTCTTGTGGAGTCAAAGCCCAGAGAGAGTTGTGTTGGTGCCACAAGGGGGATCAACACAATAACACACTGATGTTTTGAATGTAATGGCAGATCGGTGTATGTTGTCATACACGGACATGGGCAGATTATGAGATGTTTGGCCCCAGGGAAACAGATGCAAAACATATCTCTTTTCTATCTACCATCACTTTGACCATGATATATTGAATTACTACGGAGGCAGAAACTGTTATACAGGCAACCTGAGGTTTTTTGGTTTTTTTTTTAGTATCGAACAGAAAATCCATCCGTCCATCCATTTTCTGTGGGCCCCTGAACCAGGTCAGGTGAATTTCTCAATATTTCTCTTTCATACAGCTGATGTAGTGGGGTTGAAAATTGGTAACATTTTTTGTTTGCCTTAGGTATGTTGATTTGCCTGTGTTTTCGAAGCTGTGAAACACTGAGCTTTCAGCCTCAACCCCATGCTGAGATCATCAGGGTTACCTAATATATTTGCTGTTCGGTGTTGAAACAAATGGGGTAAAAGCATGAAGGGATTGATGCCCTTCATGTTTACAAACCTGTCAGTGACTGTTTTTGTGGGTATGTGTGGTGACAACACTAACCGTTTGCTTTATGTCTGGGATGCCGATCCGAAACACCATCATGGCAATGTGGGTGTCCTCAGATTGCGCCGAGCTGGCACTGCGATCCTTCAGCCTCCTCTGCTGCTGCTGCTGTATCTGATTGGCCGGTTGTTGGTGTGTGGGTCCAGGGTTGGACGAATAGGGGTTAGCAGTGTGTCCAGGGTTCCCCGGCCGGATCTGTCTGTCCCCAGTGGGTCGTCCAGCCAGTTTACCTGACTGCCTGTGTCCCTCACCCCTACCCCTTTGTTGCAGACCTCCTCGTCGGACCTCCTCCACCATCTCCTCATCATCGTCTTCCTCTTCCCCCTCTAGCTCGCCATTCTCCTCCTCTTCCCCATCGTCATCGCGCTCATCTTCTTCCATTTCCTCCTCCTCCTCTTCCTCCTCCTCTTCCTCGTCTTCTGCCCCAGGATAGAGATGTCGATTGTTTCCCAGCATCCTTTGTTGCTCCTCGTCGCTGGACAGGGGGCTAAACGGCATCGTCATGGCGACAGAGAGGGCGGCACCACTGGCAACACCATCATTCCCAGAGAGACACTGAAGGTGGAAAGAAACAAGAGAGAACATGTTCAAAACAAAGACAAATTGCAAAACAACAAATTTGTAAGTGGATGTTTTATTTTCAACTGTTTTTCAGGTCTCAATACAACATCACTTAAACTCTGATCTCTATGGGAACAGACTACTTCACTTACAGACATGCAGTACTTCTAACCCATGTGATGACATACTATTCACACCCTGCATATAAATGAACCATGTGCTATTAAATGCAAGACTTTTCTGCAGATGTCTGAACCTTTTAAAGCTTTCTGTCTCTATGACATGCTGGTATTTCACTCTGAAAATAGCACCAGGTTTAGTATATTAGTATGACTATAATAGAACAGACTCCTAAGGAGATACTACTGTGACACATACTCCCTCCGAAGACATTACTACACAGAATAATGTGTAAATTAGCACTGCGTAGAACTATCCTTATTAAGGTTATATTTACATTATGACCTTACAGAGACAAAACATTTTTCTGTAGATGTAAGACATCAGAGAGTTGATTTTGATATTTCTGCTATTATAGCACCAAGGGCCAAGGCTAATGACCTTAACTGGTGTCTCTGATTAGTGCAACTATCAGAGACCTCCACATTTACACAAATAAATTCATGTTCCATTCAGGTTCAAAGAATTAATTTTTCCTTTTGTATATGCCCTGAAACCTTTCTTGGTGAAATCTTCAGTCAAACATACCAAAATTATCTTGGTATCTTCAATTGTAAATAAATCCATCACCTGTTTTTCTGCCACATCTGTGAATTGTAGCCTCCAAATACCAAGCATTTTTATATTGTCAATTAAAATAAACAATGCAGCTTCCAGGAATGTCAACCAGAACATTAGCCTTTAACGGTAAAATCTGCAATTCTAATCTAATCCAGTCACAATTCGAGAATATCTCCTCATGGCCTGCTATCTGTCCATTCTATGCATACATTAAATAAACTACAGTGTTTGTACACAACCCCAGCTCTGTAGGTGAGAAATAAACAAACTGTCTCAGATCAATCCACACAATACTATTCCAGTATGTTCTGTGCTGCTCAAGCTTATGAATGTTCACAACTCGATGGGGGGAGGGTGGGCATGCTAACTAGCTAAGTATTAGCAATATTTCTACATAATCATAGAGTTTTTTTGAAGTATTCGTGTTTTCTTTTGTAAGAATTTAATTACTGCAAGTGTTCTCATAATAAAAACTATTAAGATAAGATAAGATAAGATAAGATAAGATAAAGTTCTTTATTTCTCCCCACTCCAGGGGAAATTTACATTGTTACAGCAGCTTTATTTACAATATATACAAGGGTGGCAAAATTTTTTAACAGAAAAAATAAAAATAAAAATAAAGTTAAGATGCATATCATGAAACCATTTTGTTATTGGACTTTCAGCGCATTGAAGCTGAGTCAAAATTCAAACAACATCCTCAATAAGCCAATGTACATGCTTACACAGCAGACAATTTGTCACTGCACATCTGCTATACAGACAATCGTACTGCACAACAGCACTTCATATAAAACACCATACACTCTTGCTCTTGCCATCACCCCTGAGAGTGCTGAGAAGCCACTTCAGAGTGCCAGTGAGCAGGATAACAGATCTGTCCCTGAAGGCCTCTGCTTGGCTCTGTGCGCTGTTTCAGGATTTTCAGCACCACTACATTCTGGACAGCTCCGCACAGAACCAAACAGCTGAATAACAAACGATGGGAGGGATGAAGCTTTTACGCAAGGGGACTGACCAATCAGCAGCAAGAGATGGCAGAGAGAGCAGCAAAAAAAAAAAAACAAGGAAACATCTCATTTGAAAGTAATTACACAAATTTATTCAAGTAGCTGTAATTACTAGTCACTTCGCAGATTCAGATTTTACATACAGATGTGAATACCTCTTTCACCACTGACAGCATGCAAAAACAAATTTGTACAAAAAAGGATTGTAAAGGATGGTTTCTCATCCAAAACATTCCTCTGGAAAAAATATTAGCATCAAGCTTGTTTTCATTTGATTCTGAATGAACGTCAAGTAGAAAATATTGAGGTGGCTTTAAATTATAAATTGACGTGTGTGTGTGTGTGTGTGTGTGTGTGTGTGCGTGCATGTGCGTGTGTCATGAGGCAACTGTGAGACACAGGGGGAATTAGAACCATGTTTTGATGGAAAAAAAATGTGTTAGACTTGTAATGTTGCAGCATTACCCTTGGGACACTAAAAGAGAGTAAGTTAAAACTACCAGCTGTCCAGCTCACCAAGCAAAAAACAGGAAAAATGATGGATGACAGAACTATACATGTGGCAATGGATATTCAGTTTAAGGTGTTGTTTAGTCTTGTATTAAAAGGTTTTCTGTCTTCAAAAATAAAAGTGTGGTAGTAAGTCGCGAGTATTACACCTTTCTATAATATATCTTGCTCCAAGACTTTCCTTGAAACAAGAATCATCATTAGATGCCAGTAGAGAAGTACCTGCGTACCTTGATCTGTGCTGTTTGGAGGCAATACCTCAAATAAATTAAACTGCTTTGTAGAAAATTTAAATTCCTACCACAGATCTTTATTTGATTTAACTAAAAACACCAATTTAAACCTAAATTTGAGGCGATACAGCTTGTTAACATGATTTTTTTTTCTGCCTGAAGAATATATGTCAGTTTCTCCTTTTCTATTTCTCCTCACTTTTCACATACACAAACAAATTCACTGAGTGCAGAACGGGTTGTGATAAATACTGGCTCGCTGGCAACATGTCTGTCTCCAACTTTTGAAAGCTTATTAGCAGTCTAACTTCTGTTCACAGTCAAGAAGAAAGACGGAGACAGCAGACAAGTGTGCAGTAAACTGAGTACATAACATCCAGATTGTATCATCCACTAATGTCGAAAAAGAAATGGAAAATGAATCGTTATTATCGCGTTGTATGCTATCATTATTGAAGCATAACCATTTTGAATACTTGTCTTAGAACTTCACATCAGCATATCCCATTTATATCTCATCTTATGCTTCACAATTTTTTTTTTACATCAACTGAGGTAAATAGTGGCTACTAAGACAAATGCTGTGGAAAAATCAGTGCACTATATTAGGTCTAAAAATGCACAAATGTAGTACCTAAAACTATAGTACTTTAGTAAATGTAAACATAAATGAGTATTAAATAGGCTCCTATTGTATAGCTGCATCAGCTATTGCATTTTTAAATCTCTGGTAAAGGTTAAAAAAGCCCGACTTAAATGTAAATGAAAATTAATGATGCCTGTTAAATCCAGCTGTTTCTGACCATTTAGAGGAGTGCCAGAGGAATGAAACAAGTGCAATTAAATCAAAGTAAGCTTGTGAGTACAAACAGACAGCGGACAAAAGACGACAAGGGAGGAGAAAGAGACTTGAAACAAAAGCGAATTGATGAATAAAAGAGACAAGGGCAGAGAGAGAAAGAAGAAGAGGGAGAAAGCAGTGAAGTTTCTGCAGGATTTTCAGAATGCTGACCAACCAGATAGAGGTACCTACAGAAGATATGATAATAAATGGAAGTGAACAATCCATATTTTTGCATAGTGCTGAGCAATCAAAGATAGAGGAAGCTAGAGAGGGAAGAGGGACAAAAGGGGAGGTAGCAAGGTGTGTATGTGTTAGAGAGAGAAAAGACCAGTCAAAGGGAGACATAGACATTAAACAGGAAAAAGAAAGCAAATTTAGAGGGAATAAAGCAGAATTAAGAGTCTACAACTATAATCGCAGCGCAAGGGTTAGTGAGACAGAAATTTTTCTCACCAATATTCATCAAAATTTGAACTACAAGCACGCTGCCTACACATGAGCTGGAAAAGCAAAATGGATGCTTGCTTTCTGTACTATCCTTATGCAGTGGTGTTGTCACGATAGCAAAATTATGACACTGAATCAATATCTGGTAATATGATAATGATGATGCTAAACAAAATAGATGGCAGAGCATGGAGGGTAAACTTTAAATTCAAATATTTTAACATTATCAATGTAAAGCAGCAAATCATAAGACAGCAGGAGTGAAATATTGTATTACATGTGTTTGTATATTTTCATAAAACTGGAAAAAATGCTCTCTAAGATCAGCTTTTTACATATTCATCTCTCCACCTTCTCCATCACACTGCTGCTTAGAAAAGGATAAATCCTTTGAGAAGTAAGTGGGAGCAGTACTCCATTGCACAAAATTTATATATTTGTAGGAATTCAGTTGATAATTCTAACTGGTATTTCTGATCTGCATACTTATGAATGGCTTTTATTTAATTTATAGCAGCTTAGTAAAGTTAAGGTCATCAGTGTGATTGTTGTGTTTGCATTAGGGATGTTATTGATTATCAGTTAATAAAATGCCTTTAATAATTTAACCAATTAACGTTTTATTAACTGATAAGGCAGAAAATGAAGGATAAACATGTCAGAAAATGTACTGTACATTAGCTATAATACCTGGGAGTGTAGCTAGTAAAGGGCCACCATGAAAAAGTCTTCTGTGATGCTTAAAACCTACCTACAGAGGTCTCAGTTGTATGTAAACTGAAGTGTGCTAAGACAGCGTCACTGTTGAAAGTAGTTGATAATCTAAGCCTTAGCAGTCATGTCATGTTACATTAGCTTTTGCAGCGGCTACTGTAATGACTTCATTCAAAGCAGCTTCATCACTACGTAGAATGATTATGAGTTCACTTCCTGTTATCGATTAATCAACAGTTAATTGATGAGGCTGCTGATAGTAGGTTAAGAAATTTGTTCAAAATTTGCATCCCTGCTTTGCACATAGAGATGTTGGTCAGTTTGTCACATTGGTCAGTTTTTGTTCTTGTTTTTAAATTACAACTGCCCTGGCTATAATGGCTATAGGCAGATTAATGCGATGTTTGACTTCGTGCATCTATGTTGTGAGCAATCCATGGAAAGCACTTGCATTTGGAGACATGCCTCTCATTTTGTGACCATGAAAGCTGCAGTGTGCTTATGAGACAAGAAAAAGCAGTTAACATGCCCACCATGCCTGCAGGAAGTGGAAGCAGAGCACTACATACACACACTGCCCTGCTGTTACACAGGAAAGCAACTCACAGATAATACAGCTTCTATTAAAATGCTGTAATTCTTAAGGTAGTGATGCTAATAAAGTGGGGTACAGTGTCGTTTCTAATGGCAGGGTATTGGAATAGCTTTCTAGTATCCCTGCTCTTAATCCTATGCTCACTAACTACAAGCAATTGCAAGTCACACTAAGGCAGATAACAACAAAGTAATAAGTTTGGCTGATATGTGGTCCTTAAATAAATGACCCGCACAAATTTGGCCTAAAGCTCGTGCAAGAGTTATTGCAGTTCATCTTGAAGAAGAAATGATTGCACAATCTATGGAAGCAGTTCACTTAAAATTACAATTGTTAATGGTGGGTCTGTACAAAATTTCACCAACTGCATCTCATAATTCACAAGATATTTGAGTCAAAATATAAGTGGTAAGCCAACCAACCGACCAACAAATGGACACACACTTCCCTAGAGCTCTGCTGCTAAAAATACGAGGCTTTCAGCTAAGGGGAGAGAGCAACATATCACAAAAAAAGAAGACAAGAAAATGGCACACATGGATGGACAAGATAAAACAAGAGCAAGAGAAAAGAGAAGAAGGATACAAAAGAAAAAACTGCAGAGACATCAAGATGAAACAAAAGAACACTGAAGGAGAACAGTGCGGACAGGAGTTGAATGTGAGAGGTGGTTGTGAAATCAGAGGTGTGAACTCAAAGGGCTGGATGGTTGAGAGCACAGAACAAGATGAAGGTGTGGTTGAACCATACAACCAATGCCAAAAGTCAATACTTACATTCATTGTACTTAGATTTGCCCTCTTCCTACATTTCAATGCCAATAAAATGCAATGAGCCCCCATTTTTGCAGAATTTATTTCTTGTCATGTAGGAAAAGGCTCTGAAACAGAATTTAGACTCAACACATTAAAATGCTCCATTGAATGCCATAATGATATTCACTTTACAGGGAGAAGCCCCTTAAAGGAGGCTGGTTTCTGTGCAGGTTTATACAGACACAAACCTTGAAGCTGTTGAGTAAAATCCACCCACACCGCACAGTGATCATCAGCCTTCTTAAATAATAATCTGAAAGTGTATGGTGTGTTTGTCACACATTCTTAGCTATTTATTCACATTTTCTTAAGGTATATTAGCCTGATCCCAAGGGATGGGGGTGAGAAAATGAAAGTGAAGCTAAGAGGCTGAGCCCAAACTTTTAAGAGAATCACTCATTGTCAATTAAGTTGGAACAGGCCAGGGCAGGGGGAAAATTCTGAGAGAGAACGTGATAATCAGTTCCCGGGAGAAAAGTCACGACTCACACATGAAAGACCTTCATAATGAATGATGTGTGTGTGAATTTATGTGTGTCTGAGTGATGATGAAGAGGGCGATGAAGCGATTAGATATTGCCTTATGCCAAAAAGTGATAATCATCTCCTCGTCTTCGTATCTGGCTGTAAAAATCTTTATCTCTCACCATCCTCCTTGGAGAGCTGTTTCAGTTTCAGGTCATATCATTAACACTTTCAGCCAGCTCTGTCACTTAAAACTACATTAACCCTGCTAACCCTCGTCTCATCTAGCAATCACAGATGTTAGTTCCACAAGGGAAGTAAGAACACCCTGTCGTGAAGGTGGATGTCAAAGGAATTTCAAATTAAAAATGTATTAGCTGCACAATGAGGGAATACATAACTGTTTTTACACATAATATTAAGCAGATAGATACTATTACAACTTGTTAAAATGTGATATTTTTCTATGAACACTTTGCAGAAGTGTTGAAGTTGATTTTGTACAGCCACTGTCTGCTTTATTTACTTAAGTTGGATGCCACAATGAATGTGTAGCCCTGTGATAGACTGGTGACCTGTCCAGGGTGTCCCTTGCCTTCACCCAACGTCAGTTGGGATAGACTCCAGCCCCCCCACGACTCTAATGTGGATTAAGTGTTGTATAGATGCTAGATGGATGGATGGATGGATGGATGGATGGATGCCACAATGCATGAAAATAAAGGAAAGGATAAGACATTGCTGCATTCAACTGTAGGCTATACATCCTGCAAGCAATGAGTCATTTCAGCATTACTGTAATGAATATTTAAAAGAATAGTCAGACCTTTTGGGAACTTTGTTTATTCACCTTCTTGTAGAGAAAGATCAGAAGATTGTAAGGCTTTCAAGTCTCTCCAGTAAATGCAAAGCCACTGCAACTGCTTATCTTAGCTGAGCACAAAGGCTGGAAAAACGGAAAATAAAGTCTCTAGGAACTGTGCTGAGCAATTTTGGCCAAAGTAACCACATTGGATGAGGAAAGGTCTATAGGCTGAAAATCACAGAAGTCTGAAAAACTCTTTCAACATAGGCACCCAGTGAACTAACACTGTAAGAAGGAATTAGTGGGGCACCATGTTAGATTAGGGTATTCCTTATGTCTGTATACATGGACATGTCTAAAACTCACAAATTAACACGTCCTTTATTTATATCTCTACTAAAAATTAAGTGTAAAACAACAAGTCGCGTTGCAAGTGTGTGGCAGATTAATTTTTGGCAGAGAGCAGTGACATCTTGGCATCTCATCACTATGAGGTAGGCAGACAAGCAAGCTTTAGCATTAGTGACCTTCAGAGGTCCTGATAGGTGGCCTTGACTCTGTTTCTGATTTGTGCAAAGTTAGGTTAGCTACCTGCTGGCGTCATATTTACCATAAAGACATGAGAGCAGGAACAATTTTCTTATCCAACTCTTGGCAAGAAACTGAATAATCTAATTTCCTAGAATGCCAAACTATTCCTTGAAATGTAAATTTGCTTAGATCTTTTAAGTGTTGAGCCTAAGTGTGTTGGGAAGACCTGAGCTTAACATGCTAAGTCTAAGTAATAGAGTAGTGAGTTAAGGAATATTAAGAAAATAGGAAATTTTATTTGTTTGACTGCTAGCAGTGTTGTGTATGCATGCCCCTGCCTCAGCACATTTGCTTTAGATTCATTTGTACTCTTGCAAAGATCTGACAGCTTTCATATTTATCTGTTCTGCTGGCACAGCCACTTCCAATAGTGTTTGTTGTCTGGTCTCATATTTCACGCAGCAGTGTGTTATGCACACACAGACTATGTCAGTCTTGATTTTCATGTGTTGACATGCAACTGTGTTGTGCAGACAGTAGTGATATATTTGAATTTTAATCACCCAGTTAGATTCTAAACTCTTAACAGTATGTGAAACGGTATTTTGATAATTCATTTTGCTTTTTAGGTAGTCTGTAAAACTGATGGTAAATATACTTTGCATGGGTTCCATTGTGCCAAAATAATTACTACTTATTGGTTATACTTTAGGAGTCTTGAGGATAGACTGCATTTGCACTATGTTAAAAAAAAAAAAGAAAATATCAGGTCACCACAAAAATCTGATGATGCTAAGCTGGAAATATCTCAGGTTGACATCTTGTCATTCAGGTTTGATAAATCTGTAAGGGTGAGGTGAAAAAAAAGTTCAGAGAGGAAGGACACATTAGCATTAGTTGGCTTTTGGCAGTGCTAAAATGTTTTGTGCAGGGCTGCATTGTAATCATTTGTAGCAGAATGTGAATTCCAGTGGTAAATTTACTCAGTATGCGCTTGAGCACAAATCAACAAATGAAACAGGTGGCTGGCAATTCTGGTAGTAACACCCTTGTCAAAAATGAAATGTTAAGATATTCATGGATGGGGAACAAGTGAGATGAGCCATTAACATCTGTTTTAAAAAGACGCAAAGCTCACGGGAGGAGATGGCATGTTTAGCAAATTTGCGTTTTGGCAAGGGAAAGATGGATTTGATCTCTGTTTGTTCACTCAACACACAGGTACCAGGTGTCAGTGTAGTCCATATTAATCCTGTCTCGTGTACAATCATGCACTCATGGTGTGCTTGAACTTTCCACTGGTGACAGAAGACGATGAGCAGCGAATAATGGGGTTATGAGGCAGCATTTCCACTTCAACTTGAGAGATTTCCGTGTGAGAGGGAAAATGAGGTAACTTTGCTGGGTGACTTGCCAGAGTCTTGACCTGGTTCTACTAAGCTTCAATCTATCTACAGTCTGTGTGATGCCATCAAAAGACTGATATCCCACCAGCACAGTGACATTTACCCTCCCTCCTTCCCTCTCTTTTTATCTCTTGCAAACACACATGTATCTTCATGCTCTCTCTCCCTCTCTCTCTTTCTCTCTGGTTCACCCTTTCTGTTATGTAGGACATAGTGTGTATATAGATAGATATTTTCAGTGTCTTGGTCCCCAGGAAATTTCACTGGGAAACTTCCAAAGAACAGATCGCCCCACTTTCCTGCCAAACTGGAACGGCCAATTTCCCTCCCTCCTTGTTTGACATCTACACACAAAATGGCACTCTAATGCGCACAAATGGACACAAATCTCCTTTACAGCCTGTTTGTGTATGTAACAACAACTCACATACACATTCACTACTGCAATCCCCTGTGAAGATATGGATACACATTGATAAAAGCTAATATTGTGTGAAAACTCTGACCCTATGGTCAAGTGTGCACACATGTAATCATCCTCCAGCACCAAAGTATCCACGTGGGATCTGTACGTCACATAAAACACTAATCTAAACTGCAGCTACCCCGGGGAGCTCAGCGAAGGAGAATGAAGCCACGTGTTCTACGCACGTTCTGATGTAACCATCCCTTGTGCTATTAAACTAGGGTGAGCGCCGATGGAGGAACCTGGTTTGAGTTTGAAAGCAAAGGGTGGGGTGGATAACAGCGTCACTGGTGTTCTCATCATGGAAATTTCACAGAATTAGGCTCAGGACACCTCTGAAAAGAACACCAGCACATCTGCTGTCCCATAATCTCTGTTCTGTGCACCTGACACTCACTCATCGCATCATATCTACACTCAATATGCAAACAAAAACACTAGCAGACACGCTACTTCCTCTGTAAGGCTGTACAGTGGTGCTTTGAACTAAATACTCGATGACAAAGCAAATATGCTGGTGAATAACGTCCACTATGTTTAGTACATTTGTGAATTTGCATTAAACAAAGTACAGTTGAGATTGATGGGAAAGTCAATCTAAGTTTCATGACAATGCAAACAGCCATTGTGCCCTAAAGGAAATGTCAGGGGGAGTCTATAGGATTCATCCTCTGGCCACCAAGACAACATGTACTACATTTTAATGGTGATAAATTCAGTAGTTGTTAAGATATCTCAGTCCAAAACAAAATGGCGGACTCACTAGCAGACTAGCATTACAATGCAGCTAGTATGACTAAAATCCACAATCTATAATTATCAACCGGCCTTTCCGCTTCCAAACACCCGGTTCCAAACTCATGGAGTTACTTCAACCCAGACAGGACCCAAACCAAAGCAAAAAATACCTTACACAAGACATTCTTGCTTACAAGAAATCAAAAACCTCTCACACCAACATTAAGCCCAAAGACATCTATGCAATTCTGCCTCTCTTTTTGAGCATCAAAAGAAACAGCATTGTAGTACAGGAAGAAGATTTAGAGGCATGTTGGGGAAAAGCAATAAAACAACCCCCCAGAGGGCTCCCTATATATAGACAACAGTGGTTTATCGTGAAGATGTGAGTGGGTGTAAGAAACTACATAAAGACAAAAGAAAGAAATGAGTGTGTGAGCTTTTCCTGAGGGGTAAGAGTGACCGCGTAGCCTATTTCCCTGTGGTTCAAAATTGTGTTTACTGCAGGCTACCAAATCCGGCATCCAAACACAGTCATGTTTTCCAGACCATTAACATCAATTTAATAAATGATAGCTGGAAGCACAGACAGCCAAGACAGGAAAATCATAATTAGCTACAGTAATTTTTAAAGCTTTCTCTTTCTCTTATGCCTTACAGCTGGTGTTCACTCCCCCTTTTGCGGACCTCATAGGTCACTGGTTGTTACAAAGCTACTGATGTCCTTTGAGCTACAGGTTTGTTCATTTGCTTACTTATTGATCAAACTGAGGTCAGACTGTTTACTTGTCAAACCTTGACAGCTGATGAATGTCAGAGCTGCATACAGAGCTGCTACCATTTTACTGAGCAACCAGCTGAAACTCCTATTCTGCAATGCTCAAGTTTTGGCAGTGATGGTACTGCAAAGGCTAATTTAGATGTAGATTAACCTTAGAAGCTGGACTGTGACTGCTTAGGTCCAGTTAAGTAATCCTGAATATTTGATTATTTAAACAGTTGTGCTTGTACACTGGATCATTTGCTATCAGGTGGCTTTTAACTGTTTTTCATTTATTTTGATGGAAACCAGTTCTCATTATGCTTAATAGAGACGGGGGATATCTTGGTTTCTGTTCTGGCAGATTTTTTAATCTACTAGATCTTTCACGTTATATACTGAATGTTAATAACAGCTTAAAATAGCATTATGTCATATCAGTTGGTGAAAGATGCATGCCTTTATATAAAAGTATGACAGTTTGTTAGTTTTATATGAAGTTACATGTTGTTCAAAAAACTCTTTTTATTATTCATGTTAGTCACTAAAAACACCTCCACCACTTTTTGATGCAAATTAAGTTTTACTGAATATTACACACTGTCTTCTTTAGTCCCAGTAATAGTCCAAAGCCGAATATATTCAGGTATCAGTCACATAAAAGAAAGAGGGCTGCTCCTCACAAATGACAATGTTTGTTATTTTTGCTTTATAAAATTATTGTAACGATTAACTGTTTATGAAAATAGTTGCTGTTTCTTTCTGTTGATCTACGATTTGATCAGTGGCCTAATCACTTCAGCTAACAGCAAACCTTTGTACAGGCACAAACAGTATTTATCTGTACATATGTGAATAAGGCCACTGTGTTTGTAAAAGCTCCTCTATTCTCTACAGAAGAGACAAAGACAGTCAATCAGCTGGGGAGCCAGAGAGTCGAGATCACATTCAAATAGCCAGCTAATTAATTAGCTTTATTCGTCATCTCCACTAAATCTCTGTGGGCCGGCAAAGAATCTGTTCATGTTTTCTGCTAGCAGCTATATATGCTTCCTTTTTCAGAGAGCTGAGTAATATTCTAAATCACACAGTCTCATCTCGCTCGTCTGGCTGCGGAGCTGAAGTGGCGGCTCGGCTCAGAGTGGCAGGACCCACTTGCTGCTATCTAGGGCCTCACTGAGGGCCAAGTTGGGGCAATTAGTTGGCAGCGCATGGGGGAGTCATGAATAAATAAACCACAATGGGAGTAGCTGCAGGAGAGGAGACCGCCTGAGCATATGAGGGGCTGTGAAATATTAAAGGTGGATGCTGCTCCACTGCTCGAGGCACCAAACGGGAGGCTACCCATGTGGCAACCTTCAGGTTGTCCCTTTTTGTTTTCTGCAGGCCAACAGAAAGCAAATCGCTCATCCAATTTCACGTCTCAGTGTCGGTCATATTCACAAGAGCATGCTGGATTTCTGTTTTGCTTCTCTCCACAGAACAACGTCCTTTGAAGTCTTGTCAGAAAGTGCCAACCGTCAGCAGAGTTGGTGTAGCAATGGAAGTTTTGATCTTGACCCGCTGGGAGTTGACCAAAGCTGTGGTTGTGATGAGCGTGCAGCTCTGACAAGAGTGAAGGCAGGTTTCATGCAGTGGTTGGAACTCAACACCTTCTACCAGGAGGCAGGACTAGAGTGATTCATACTCACTTAAACACACTCAAAATGAGGTAGAACGAACAGGGGGCCAAAAGCCGGACAAAGCTATCTCGGTTTGAGAACATCTTGTCTGACGAAGTGAAGGGAGCTAAAAACTCCCTGTGGTCCAGAAGTGGCTGACTCAGCACTTCTTCCACGAGGGTCTGTGGTTTCACGTTTCAAGGCTTTTGAATGGAAAATCTATTTCCTCAGACAGATACAGCATCCCAAATAGTCACATTACTTATACTCATGTTTTACCCATCCTGTACTTGGTAAATCTTCACTATGGGATTGTGACATACAGATTAAACAAATCCCAGTTAATCATTAATCTGAATTTTATACCAATTTTACATGTCAACTGCACATTTCAACTCAACAATTTTAACAACATTCATATGACAACCAAATGTTAGCCAGCTCCAGATCCACTTCTTGTTCATTTGTATAGGTTTTTGCTCATGCAAACATCAGTCTGCTTCTTAAATATAATTCATTGTTTAGTACAATATCTGACAGTGCAACAACGTTTTGACCAATGCAAATCTGCATGCTCAGTTTCTTTTATATACACACACACACACACACGCACACACACACACACATATATATATATATATATATTTGGCATTTTTGCAGCTTCATTTGATAGTCATAGTGACTAGTATAGTAGTGATAGGAAAGTGTGGAGAAGAATGGGGGAATGACCTTCAGCAAAGGGCCATGGGCGGGAATCAAACCCATGACCGCTGCATGGGACTAAAGCCCTAGTTTATGGGTTCGCCCGCTCAACCAGTTGAGCTACCCGGGTGCCCATGCTTCAGTTTCTTTTAAAGTGAAGTTTTACTATTCATAATTCCAGAGCTGCTTCCTTCGTCCTTGTTTCAATCCTCAGACATTCTTTTCTATACCATTTCAAGCTAACTTACGTAAAACAAAAATGAGCTGAATACAGAATTCTGATTGCAATGGCAAAAAGAAGCCTTTGAGGATATAATTAAATACAGAAATAAAATTCTAAGTAATTACTCCACCAGTGAGACGGAGCCTTGGCAAAGTTATGTGATGATCTGTGTTAGTTTGTCTGTTAGCAACGTTACTCAAAAATGGATGAACAGATTTGGATGAAATTTTCAGTGAAAGTCAGAAATGACACAAGGACCAAATTATTAGATTTTGGCAGTGATGCAGCTTACAGTCTGGACCCACGAATTTTTAAAAGATTTCAGCCGTTGGAAATGATAGAGACTGAGCAGCCATGGCGGAGTACTGCGCTCTCTGAGTGCTTTTCTAGGTTTACCTTTGACACTTGGATCTAGTTTACATGAGCAAGCTTTTGAGTGAAAGACTTGAACTTATATTTTTACAATGTGGTATTGCTACCTTTATTTAAATAAAGAATCTGAGTCCTTCCACAACTGCTTAGAGTTATAGTCACATTTAAATTAGCAGATCTGTGCGCTGATATGCAATCACCATACATTTTTTGATGAGACTTTTGTCTTCACACGATATCACTGCCTTTCATTTCCTAGCAACCCTGCTGTCTTGTACAAAAACAGGTTCACCTTCTTGTCCTCCACTTCAATAATTCACTGAGACTCTTCTGATGCGACTGTCGTGTGTTTCTTGTTATCTGGCTTGAAAATGACAGACACGTAACAAAAACAGACGAGGAGCCGAATGACTGCGAGCCACAGATTCAATCAGATTTCATAAACTCCAACCACAGAGGGGGAAAACTATCACATGTCCGCAGTTTTAATCTATCTATGTAGGCCAATCAATATGGCCTCACATCAAATGACTGTTATAGGCTGTGTTTCCTTTGCCTCTATTCATGTGTTCCTCCCTCCGTGTTCAGCTTGTGTTTACTACTTCTCTCTCTTGTATTCACTCTCCTCCTCTTGCTTGGACGAAAAATCTCAACAATGTTATACTTTTCAGTAGCCTTCCATTTTGCTAGCTTCCTCTGATGAAACTCCTTAAGTGCAGGAGAACATGTGTTGAATTATGTGCAAATGTGTGCCCACTGTAAGCCTGAGCATGTTACAGTGAACTCTGTCAGCCCTCTCCCTGTGTTAGCCAAGCGCTGCCTATCATGAGGCACCTTGCAGTGTCTGACGTCCAGGCAAGTTGGCAGGATGTACTGTATCTCATATATCACCTCCCATTGATGCTGCCACAGCCCCCTTCCACTGTTACTATAAATACTGCCAGCTGTGTTTCCATTATTAATGCAGCAAGACGCCCAAGCCTTCCCTGGCCCGAACATAGCCGATTCATCATCTCCCATATACTTTAAAAACACCTACTGTTGCCTACTGCTGGTGCAAACTGACACACACAATCACGCAGATAAGGTGCATGCACGCACACACACACAAACACACACTTCTGTCCATGACAAGTTCATCGGTGAAGGAGGAGGCAGGCACGAAGAGAGAATCAGCATGAACACCAAAAATAGCACAATGCAGCTTGATGACAGACCAGTTACAGTTTGAATAAGACTGTAATGCAATATGCAGAGTGCTGCAGCTCAGTGGAGGTAAATTAAATTAGGTTCTATTCTTTCTTGCTGAAATGCAGTAGCAAATTGAGATACAATACTGCAGTTTAAAGAGGTCACCGAGAGAGAAAGAGGAAAATAATAACAGAGTTTTTGTAATATCCAAGCTAATTAAATTACTATAAAACATAGAGTCAAAAGCTAAACCATGCTTACTGTATTTTCCATTAGCAGCACTTGCCTCCACATTGGGGTTACATTGTGACAAAAGAAAGGTGTGATGCAGCTCGACACCTTTCAATCACAAGTAACAAAACTGACACCAGTTGAAGTTCGCACAAAGCGTCAGTTCACACATGGTGACACCAACATCAGCAGAAACCATAACAACACCACAAAGGTTTTGGTCTGATCTGACATATTAGTTAACACTAATTCCAGCATATGGACAATTTAATTTTTTACTAAAACATCATAAAACAATCTAAAATGGTTTAGTGATTTGCAGCAACAAGCACTGCCAAACAAGATCAATTGTTAATTGAAAAAGTTTGACTATTGCATATGGCGCCATGCCTTCTACAGATTCTACAGATCTCACACATTTCACAGCTTGGTTGGATCAAATAAGCCTCTCACAGATAAAAGAACATGAAACACTCACTGTGGCTGGATACTCTGAACGCTGCTCACGATCCTACCAGCCTGTGGTGCTGCACTCAGTGCTCGTGGGAATAACTGTGAGAACAAATTTAGGATTTCCAGCCAAAACATTAAAATGTTTGTGTATTTGAACTCACATGAGATCAAAGGGAGACCCAAAATTGATTTCTTTCTGGAGATTTTGTATTATCCTTAACATTTTTGGGGTTAGCACGAATATAAATCAAAGATGACAGATTGGAATTCATGTTAATACATCAAATCTACCACTGCAGTGTCACCTACTCATTAAAGATTCATTTACTGGGGCATTTAAATAAAACTCAGATACTAATGCACTTCAAATGCTTCATTGTTTCCACATTCATTTACTGTACTGTTGTTGCAGCTGCCAAATCTCTAAAGTCATATTTACCACCTGAAAGCTGATACAAACAGTTCTTTCAAGTAGGAAGCTCATATCTGCTGTCTTTCCCACAGGACATGAATGCAGCATTAGATCCTCCGGCTGATGTTTATGCCGCTGCCTTCAGTTGTGCACAAATACACAAACACACACACACAAACTACACCCCACCCTACACTGTGATCATCATCCTGGGCCGGCGCTGCTCCACTGCCGCCATGCATCTGCTGCTGCTAAATATAGCCACCCCACTTTGATGATGCAGCGGTGACTGTTGGGAGAACTCAAAAGCCCCCCTCCACACCTCTCAATGGCGCAATTAGCCCTAATAAACTGAGAGTGAATTCATGATGCATGGAGGAGTCTGGCCAAAGCCCTCCACCTCTCCAAACAACCTCTCCTCTAATTACCATCAACAGAGTCTTTGCAGTGGGACAGATGGGATCTGTTTGTGAAGAGGCAAGGTAGGAGAAAGAGTGAGAGAGAGCAACAAAGATGAAGACAAATGATAATGTATGCACCTGAAAAAGTAACCGCATGCCCATCAGCCTCACCTGGACATTGTGTCTAGTGCTAATTAGAAAAGGTTAGCATGTGAACTCTCGTGCACCTCACAGTTGGTAATAATAGCATTTATAGAAAGATGTCACAACTATCAGAATGAATGACTTGAAAAATTCTGTTGATCCCAAACACATTGTAATGAGATTAAAGTTCTCAATTTTCATAAACTTTGATTTATGATCCAGTACTGAAATCACTACAGTGACAGTCCCATTATCATGTACTTTGTGCTAAGCGTAAAGTAGCAAATGCTAGCATGTGGATTAATGTGGTGAACATGATTATACCTGCTGAACATCAGAATTTTAACACCGGTATTCCTGACATGTTAGCATTCAGCTCAGAAAATCCTTGTAAAGCTACACAACATGGCTGCAGGCTTAGTCACGAAAAAACATCCCCAAATTCAATCAGTAGCTCCCAAAATTGAGGCCAAATCAGCAACCTTGGGATCTATGGATAAGAGGCACTTTGGAGAATTTTGAAATACATCAAGTGTCCTTGTCCCCATCACCAGGCTACAGTAGATTTGGAAACATTCCAGCAAAAATTGCCATTTTTGCTTGAGCTGTATCAAACCTATAGAGAGTAAACAGCCTTAAAACGGTGAGTCAGTAAACGGTGATGATTTGAATCCTACCACAACAACAATGCTACATCCATTTCAGTCAAAGTCATATTAGGCAGCCTCTTTATTGGATGTGGTATTAAACCGGTCACCTTCTAAAAATGCAGTTTCAACAACAAATTAAAAGGGTCTATTTCAGCCACAGAGGCCTCCAGGGTGGAAAATTAATTAATGATTTTTGCTCAAATACAGCAAAAAATGTCTGTATATTTACCAAGACTCAATGAAACAACATTGAAAAATGCATAAAATTGTACCCATGCCACAGCCTCCATTTCCATTTACCAGTATGAACACAGATACCCATCTACTATAATGTAGCCCTGTCAATATATTGTTTAAGCTTTGTAGCTAACAGAAAGATTAAGAGCCACACCAGGCTAATATCTATCCACCTAACACAGGGTAGTTGAACGCTCACCAAAAACCGTGACGCTATACTTACTCCAAACCGTGTCCTCCCTTCAAATCAAAGGGGAGGTGCGTCATGACTGGGGAGCATCAATTTTCTGCATCACGCCAGGTGGAGAAAAATGTACCGTAAGTAATGACAGCACCTCTGTCTCCCAAACACTCTGACAGCCTATTAACACCAGACAGTATCATCACTCTGGTATGATGAAACAGTTGCAGACGGTGAAATGATTAATAGAGACAGAGACAGAGCAAGTCACTAAGAGATAGGTGGATAGAGGTAAATGACAGAGGAAAAGGAATAAGGAGAAACAAGTGAGAGGACAACGCTGAAGTAGGACAGAGCGCAGGGGAGGCCTGTCTGTCCCAGATCAGTCGTTTACCGCCGGCAAGAGAAGGAGAAGGAATGAGTGAGACAGAAAAAAAAAAAGAGAGAAAGGAGTGAGAGAGTAAACGAGATGGCTAAATCTGGAGTTATGAACTACATCTCCCCCAGAGCAGTGTAGCAAATATTGAAAAGAAAGTTGAGCTCCACTCCCTGCACTTGGGCAAATAAACCAGGAGAGAGGGTGAAAATAATAGACGCAAAACCTCAGAGAAAATATGGCTTTGACAATGGAACTCTGACAAGTCGTCAGCACAACGGCCACTGAACAGAGGGATAATCAGGCCAAGACGCAGCGTTTACCCCCTTTCTCTCCTTCCCACGCCCCTGTGGAATGGGATTCTGAATTATCATGGCTTGAAATAATCCAATTAATGCCAATTAATCAAGATTTATCTCCGTCAAGGCCTGTTTTTCTGCATGAGTCAGGTAAGCTCTGCCCTGGTGCACTGATAAATCCTCTTTTCTGCCAAGCTTTGTTGAACTGAATGAGTGGCGAGAAGAGATTTTGGTCTCCTGATCCCCACAGAGGGATCTGCACGGGTGGAAATGTCAACTGTGTGCTGTCCTCTGTAAACACAAGTGAACTAACGGGTGCCATTCAATAATACTTTTCCAACCAAGAAGGAATTAATAGAATGTCCCTGCTACATGAGCTGAATGATAATTCAGCTGCTAGGGCAGCAAATCATAGCTGTTTGCTGGACCTTGACTCTCTTTGTGCCAAACAACATCTGCAGCACAAATGGCATAACAGTCAATTAATCAACACTCATCGCTGGCTGCACCAGCCTTTTGAACCAAATCAACTCAACTTTCACACGTCAAATTAACTGAGCTAGGAGGGAGCCAAAGATAACTGATCTGGACTCAGCTTAACTGGTCTGAGCCCCCAAACTTTACACTATCAGACTACCATTTGATGGTATTTCAATGTCATGTAGGGGCTTCAAATATTGTATTTATCTGTTCAATCTGAAGACTAGCTAAACAAACAGGTACATTTTCAGTTACAAACTAATTTGACAAAGAACTATTGGCTTTAGATTGTCTTTCGATGGGGCAACATCCAATTATAATGGTAGGAGTCTAAACAAACCAAAATTCCTTTTTCTTACTTTCTACCAGACAAATGCAATAGAACAGCTCTTTGGGCCGGACGGTAAAAATGATCAGGTACCATCCCAGCATAGTGAATGCAATTACATAATGATAGTACAAGAGTTTAAAGAGAATACAGCTTATTTTACAGAGAACATTGTGTATTTAATAACTTGTGAATTTTCATCCTTGAACAACTCTAGATTGGTACATGTTATTGGTGTCAGAGAGAGACTTCAGCAGAGACAGGTCAAGCCCAGCTCATTTTCCAAGGTGAATGTTTTTTCCGTATGATTAAATATGGACAGTATATTGTTATTTGTCCAATATTTCAGTTTTTTCTGGCCTTTAATGGGCACCACACCCTATAGTCCTTGACTTTTGTGGGTTCAATTTTAGGATTGTGGTAAACTCAGACTTGTCTGTAACAATAGCTGGACAGGGAGGGCTGAACAGTATTAAAGATTTGAGGCTTTAAAAACCATAAACAAAAATATTCCAACAAGTTAAAGAAGCTCCTGAAACTGAGGCTAGCCCAGATATGACATGACACAGTTTTAAATAAAGAGACTGCATCAATCAAAAGTCTGTTTTAGAAACTGGATTGGCTAATGACATTTGGCAAAAATTGCTTTGATTCAACATGTGCTATGTAATGTGTTTGGCAGTTTAACACGCTTCTTTACATAAGTAACTGAAGCATCACTGCCCCTGATCTATGCAGGGCTGGGAACATGAGTTAGTGTGTAGCAACTGCTTGACATCAGTATTGGATGAGTGTGTTTGAACCTAAGAGCTCCACTTAAAGCAAAGACTGAGTCCTGCATCTGTTTGCTTACACTTCACAGAAACATCACTAGACATTGACCATAGCACTTCAATTTTATACGTCAACGTTTACTATAAGCCTCTCCAGAACTTCCATTAATGCGCTGATTGTAGTTCAAAGTTTCACAGTTACAAACTGAAGTCAATATTGTCTGTCTTGCTTGCTGTGACATCTACTACATTCCTGTCCCTGAGGTGACATAACACATCAGAGTATGTGCATTTCTAAGTTCTTAGTGTGTGTGTGGGTGATGCCGTATTATTGTCCAAGCCTCTGCAAAATCGAAAAGTGAACTCACAGTCACATCTCTCATGCTTTAAACGCCTCGATCAGCAAGATATTTGCAGTTAAACTTTAACTTGTGCTACATTATGCTGAAACCCCCCTCGCTGTTCCTTGCAACACTCTGCAATACAGAAGCAGCCTGTGTGCAATTATGAGCACCCCGTAAAGTGACCTGCCGTCACCTTTCTGCAGGGCTGTGCTCAGTACAGACAAAGACATCTATAGATAGACTAAACTCAGGTGGAGAGATAATGACAGGAGCAGACCAAACACATGTTCCCTGCTGACAGGGTGACCGTTTCTTGTAGAGGCACAAAGTCAAGTGAGAGGACAGTAGTTTGAACATCCACTTCTGCTGTTTAATGCATGGAAAAACACCTTCTATACCTGTTCCTGAGCAAAACACTCTACACATTTTAAATGCTAACGTGCATCGGTGTCCATGTTCATCCATGCATATCCTGCCTTTACACACTACAGCCAATATGTCAGTGCAGGCAAAGTGGGATTTAGTGGGTGATTTTATGCACTGTTTAGCCTTTTGATGTGAACATTGAGCAGTAAGCTGCTCTATGCACCCAATCATCAGCAGTCCTTGTCATGTATGTGAATGTCTGTGGGTGGGATTATCAGTTTTACACAATCATAAATCTAAGAGCTGACAAGTAGTATATCTCATACATCTACCTATTTATGTTTTTTTTGTATATCTGATGCCACATATTCTTTCTTATTCCCTGTCTTGGCTTATCTTGCTTCCTGTTTACCTCATCCACAAATCTTTTCTACTCCTACTCTGTTTTATTCCCCCACTTTCCCTCTTGCCCCCTCTTTTGCTCTCTGTGAAACTAGGATAGACTATTTCATCTAATGGCATCGAGCAGTAATCCACTGCCAAATTCTGCTTCGTTTGCCTTCCTTGTATCTGTGCATCCCTCAGCAGATCCTCTCAAGACTTGAGGTTTTCTCATTTAATTTTATTTGCATCCAGTTTTTAGTATTTTGTGCAACTACTGCACATTTTCATTTAAAGCTGGGTTTATGCATGCATACAGTCATGTGACAGAGGAATTAATGTTTCAAATCAATGCAGTAAACTTGAACATGCAAACCCCCTCCCACCTCCTGCTGCACACACATACACCCTTATGACTCCACCACTAGTCCTCTACAAACATGAAATCATGCTCTCCTTAGCGCTATCATTCACCCTCCTTCATTCACATGCATGTCAAGAAAGAAAAGTGGAAAAATAGAAAACATTCTTACTGTCTTCTACAATCCCTGATGAAATACAGAAATCCCTCCTCAGGAAAAAAAAAGGGGGACAGAAGTAGGAAAGACAGGAGGGGAAGCCCAGCAGTTGCCAGTTGCAGAGGAATAAGGAGTGAGTAGGGTTGAGCAGGAAGATGTAATGAAAAGGAAAAAAGAAAAAAAAGAAAAGACAATCACTGCTGCAACAATGAAGACCCTCCTCCTCCACTACCGCCGCCACCACAAGAAATTACAAGGTGTCCGGCGTGCTGCTGTACGCTGAGGGATGGAGAATTATCCTCGGCTCCCAGCCCGTCCTCCAGCAGCAGCAGCTCTGTAGTAACACTTCTATCTCTTCGGTCCGGCAATCTCCCCATCCCTCGCTAGCTATCCTCCCCTCCTCCCTCCCTTCAGCTTGTTCAGAGTACCCCCTTCTCTTTCCTTGCACTGGTTGGTTGCTTTCTCTCCCTCACCCCCCTCCCTTGCCTCTCTGTCTCTCTCCATCTTTCCTTCTCTCTCTCCTCCATCATTACCCGGATACAGGGCATACCCCTCCCTTCTTCTATCTGTCTCTCCCTCTCTATTTCTCCTTGTGTCTTTGATGTTTTGGAGTTAGACTCTTAGCTGTGAAAAGAATCTGCTTTTTTTCCCCTTCTCAGAGAACAGAAAGCAATGCTGAACACAGTGGGATCCACCCAACAGTGCAGAGACACACACCAAACACACACACACACACACACACACACAAATGCATAAAAGAATATCCAATAATTACCATGCAATATCAACAACAAAACCACACGCATCAATTAGAGCGAAAACATTCACCAGATTCCTTCCATAAGCCAACAATTATATCCAAATCAAAGATATAGGGCAGTGCCATATGTAGCAGAGCAGTCAACATGTGTATTCTCATACACACAGAAATATGAATAAGGAATGAAAGAGATGTGTATAGGAGGATGAGGGAAGCCACTGCTGCAATGCTTATTATCATACTTAGAGGGGGGAGAGGGAGCAGAGGACTGTGGGTGGAGAAGGAGCTTTATACTGACGAGCTGAACTGAATAGCAAGTAGAAATCAACTCCATTATGCCAATCAGTGGTGAGTGAAGCATGTCAAACTCGCCAAACAGGCTTTGATGAGCTAACACCCCTTTAATAGTTGAGAGCTCGGGTGGAGTGGGGTGGGAGGGTCATAGCGGTCTGAGTGTATAATAGCAACGATCACAGAGAAAAAATTATGTTTTTCAAGAGTCACATCTCCCTCTTGTTGTTCGGGGTGATTAGAATAAAGTCTGTGCTGCTGGCTGGCTTGCTCTTGTGAATGTTCCAGTGGGATCCCAGAGCCCCAGAATTACAGGAAAAAATAAAAAAATAAAAAATTGCTAGAGAAATACCCTTGCTGGAAAACTGTCTGGTTACAGTTGATCTTGACGAGTGCAACGCTGCATGTGAAATATTGACAAAATATCACAGATTCAGAATCCAGTGCAGAAGCCTTTTTGGATTTATTGTGCCTCCATCCCAGTGGATATTCAAAGGCTCATCGTATAAATCTTGCCTCCTTTTGCTGCACATACTAAACTGTCATTGCATTTTTTTTTTTTTAATTATGTGGTCTATATTCTCCTAAAATATTTTCCGGTCTATCTGATTTTACACGTCATCCTATAAGTCAGCAGTAACATTTCTCCTGAATATGGATTTTTCTCCCTTATCAAGAAACAATATTTGAAGTATTTGGGATCTTCTAAACCCCACACTGCGAAGCTGTTATATTTGATTTTACATCAAGTCTTCCCTTTTCTTGACAAATGCCTTTTAGTCCCACAAAGCTGCACAAGCTAGAATTTGGGCTGAATGATTCGGAGAAAATATGCAATTGCGATTTGATTTGCAATGTGGTGATTCAAAGTCAAGCTACATTTCAATATTCACTGTGTAACAGATTTAAAAGATGTGATAGAGCATTAGCACATGAGAGACCATCAAAAGCGTGACTGCCTGACAAGCTGGATGGCATGAATTTGTACAATCATGAACACAACCATTTAAACCTTGAGTCAGTTGCTTAACATATATCCTCAACTTCAGCTTCTGAAATTTGCTAATGTATTGTTTCAAATTGTGAAATCGGTTTGAAGTCAATTCATTGTTCAGCCCTATTGTAACTCAGATGGCTGATGTCGGTGTAATATGCGTTTTTCTAACTGAACCTAGCACACTATACCTAAATATAGCACAAGATATGCACACAAATAAGCACTGCATGGTTCACACTAGAAACATGAGTGAGGCAAATGCCACGTCATGGCGTCACTTCTCAGAATGGCAAGGCGGTCTGCGTCTCAACTCAAAGGTTACGTTGACAGGCAAACCCTGACATCATAGCTCTTTACAGTGGTATTAATGACTATAAATATCAGCAGCCTTCACTCTATCTTTCATCATTAACAATACATCCATTAGCTCCAAGCTGTGCATTTAGAAATGGATGTGAATGAAATGAATCCCCACACAGTGGAGGCTGTCCACCTCTTCATTCAGTCAGTGACTCATGCAGAGGTAACTTTAACACAGTATTAAAACTATTACACCATATCATCTATTGGTTTCTTTAAATTAGGTATGCATTGAATTGTAAGTCTGCATCTGCCAGCACTTCTCCTTTGACTGATTGAGTCAATTCAAATCGAAGGCTGTGTTTAACAGGTTTTCTTCATCAGGCTCAAGCTGGACCAGTAGTATTAATTGGATGAGAGTAAGAGCGCAGTTGCAGTAAGCTAAAAGGATTGCTGTGCTTAATCAAAATGACACAAGCAACTGTAGCTCGTATAAGGAGACAGTGGAGTTGCCTTAATAGCAGAGAGTTAGACTTAACAAAGAAAGACAGGCATAATGATGGTAAGAGCAATATCCCATCTTCTGTAGCTCTTGCCGCTGTCAAATACACAGGGCTTTGTTACACTCATAATTTATACTAATACACTGACACCTCAGCCAGTAGCCAGTCATTTGAAGCTTGTGCCACCTGTCACCTGGGAAATAATGTGCAATGCCAATACACCTCTCTAAAGCTTCCTCCTCTGTATGTCTTAGTTCCTCTCTCTTCTCAGCCTGAGCTTGTGTCTTAGCATTAGAAACTATTTGTGTTTTCTTGCTACTTTACTAATGACGACTAGAGGTTCCAGTGTTCTACATTTAACACAGTTGGCCATTTTGCAGGGCCACAGCTGGCATGCAAGGCTCATTTCCCATGACAGATTACAATCCCGAGTCCTAAACGGTGGGAACATTAATGTGGCTACATACATACTGTGCATGCACCGTAAGTTAGGGTTTAATGGAGTTGGGATGAACTCGAGAGTAAGATGAAGGGCGAGTGAAATGACGTATCGTTGAATAATTAAAATGCTGAATCCTAACAGAGTTAAAATGGCTGGAAAATATTTAATGAGCCACAAAATGGAATTCCACTGTATTTTACATTAAGCAATGCTGCAGGGAGAAGTTAAACACAGTAGTGCGCAGTAGTGGTGAAGGAAATATTCAAATCTTTTACCAAGCATAAATATCAATACAGCAATGCAAAGATACTCCATTACAACTATAGGCCCTGCATAAATATACTAAAGTAAAAGCACAATATATCTTTAAAAAAAAATAAATAAAAAAACAGTCATAAAAGTGGTTTGGTCCCTCTGGCTGAAGGTACATTATCACTGTCAAATGACTAATGTGGGAGGAAAGAAGAAAAATAAGTTCTGATGCACAAATGTTGTCAGATTTTGGACATTTTCTGTAATGTTTAATTTTTGCTGAGATCATTTGAACATTTATTGAAATCAAACAATGTTTACAGGAAAAAAAAATGCTATTTGGTAGAGCTGTTAACAACATCTACAATGTCAGCCCAACAACTCACCGCTTTTTAAAAGAAGTGTTTTAAAAGTTTGCTACATCATATACTGTCTAAAATCTTCATTTTAGAGGTAACTAACGCTGTCAAATAAATGTAATGGAGTACAAAGTACAATATGTAGTGAAGTAGAAGTATAGCATAAAATGCAAATCCTTACATAGAGTACCAGTATCTAAAAATTAAGTACAGTACTTAAATGTACATGTACATGGACTTAATCACATTCTACCACTGGTGAGCAGCAGCAGCTAAGTATATTCACTCAAAAAGTAAAATTGTTACCAGTTCATGATCCTACTTCATAACAACAAATATTGCACTTTTTACTAACGTATACTTATTTTTTAGAATTTGAAGATAAAAACCACAAGATCAAATTATGAACTTAAGTATTTTATCATAGATTACAATTTAAAAGATGTGTAACGTGCCTATTACCTTTAGCAGTTCCATTTTAATGACATTTCACTCAAAATTTCCCAGATAGTGTCATGCTAACCCCAAAGCCTAGAGGTGAAAACACTGAATCTTTCATAAGAAAAATGCAAATATTTTTTCAAACAATAAATGAAAGCAAATATAGCTAGAAGAACTGACTTACCTATTCGGTGTTTTTATTTATTTATTTAGTTGTTTATTTGGTAGGGACTGTGCACATTAATGAACGCCCATTTATTCAGCAATGGCCGTAAATATGCCGGATTGTAGCACAATGCTAATTTACATCCGCAGTCCCTAAGAAAAAAAAAGACAGTGATAAAACAATAAGCAATAAGTCACAATAAAAGCATAAAATCATCTCCCAGTAGATTTATTAACCTTCCAACTACACTTACTTAAACCCTGGCACCGACTTGATACTGGTGCATCAGCATTAACAATTTCATAATGTAATACATAATTTCAATCAAGTGACATTTTCTTACAGAACTTTTTCTTTTCATACATTTTTCTGTTGATACACTTGCACTGTATTTTGCTTGCAAGACCTTGGACTATGGAGTATTTTAACATTAAATGGGGATGTGCAATTTTAAAGCCATACACTTTTGCAATAATCAGAGAACAGCAGTGGGAACAAGGGGGTCAGTAAATCTGGCACATTTTAATATATTAGGGCTGAACAACTGGCTGCAAATTTCTGATTGCAATTTTTCTTACAGATATTTTGATTTTCAATTACATTTTTCAAAGTCGAGTTGCAAAACACTACGTAAAAAGAGTTCAAACATGTGACAGAGCCTTACCACATGAGAAACCATCAAAAGCGTGGCTATCACAATAGGTGGATGGGAAATTATTTAAAAACATTGACACGACAGTTTAGAACCTGGGTCAGACATGCTGTTTAACATTCTGTACATCTTCAATTGCAGTCTTTGCAATTTAACAGCATTGTTTCAAATTCAAATCATAAGTTAGGCCCCTTCAAATATGCTAACTAGATAAATACCAACAATCTCTCCCCAGAATTGCAGACTTCACCTTAAATGGAATGTAATTTTACGAATGTAAATGACTTGATATCATGTTTTAATCAGATGCTACAACCAACCTGAAGTCACTGTTGACTCAATGGGTGCATGAATCTAAGCAGAATAAACCTGTACAGTCTGTTATGACAGCTAGTTAACACTGGGTCTTGATATTAATGTGAGTCAGTTTTATTCCTATGTTCTCCTTTCATCTGTCCCTTTAACTGTACCATCTCCAAGACGCCCATTCCCTGACTGCTATAACAGATAATCTCTCCCTCTCTTTCTTTCCGTCCTCATTATGAGAAAACTGTTATACTTGGCAACAGAATTAGCTGCTCGGCTGGCAGTGAGAGCTAGAAAGAAATGGAAGAAGTGGGTCATGTGCTAGAGGAGAGGAGGGAATCGAGGGGAAGATGGGAAGAATGTTGGTTGGGTAGGATGAAAGCACAGGTAGAGAGGAAGGAGGTAAAGACTGAGCACGAAACCAGGTGGGTGAACACTTGCTCCCAGCTTTGAAATTAACCAGATGAATATATAAAAGCAGGAGGAGACTGGATATGAAGCAGGTTCAGGGAGGAAATCACCAGGAGTCTTAGCAGCTGACAGTAAACAACAACTTTCTCTGAACACTTGGCTGCAACATATGATTTATGGATTATTACGTCTTCTTCTGATTGCAGGCTGTGGTGGGAATATCATATATAATAGCAGCTAATATGTACACAACAAACTTAATGTGGATTTAACATTACTTGGAGTTCTCAGATCCAAGTATAATACCACAGTGTAGCAATAGCAGGTCACAAGAAACAGTCTTGCCTCAAAAACAATCCCTTTGCAGAAATTGTATCATAATTATTTGTGCTTTAATGTATATAGGAATCACTTTAATGCTGCAGCTGATAAAGGTGGGGCTAATTGTAAATACTTTACATATTGCTACTATCGTAAACTTAACATCAAAATATATTCTTTGATTTTATTCTGAATTACTAATTTGAATTTGCATATTAACAGGTAAATGTGTGTGTGAAATATAACAACAGTCCTTGTGTGAATGTACTTTCCACCATGTTACTGAATAGTGTAAACAGAAACCAATGTCAGGTGGATATGCGGTAGTAAATTACAGTAGATTCTTGATTTTGTCAATCAAATCTGTGGTAGAGGTTAAATAATTAGTTAATTAATCAATCAGTCAACAGACAGAATATTAATCAAAGTACTCTGAAGTCTGCTTCAGTCAAGTTTCAAGGACTAAAGAAGGGCCTAAACTGATCAAACTTTATTTGCCTGTAATGTTTTCAGGGGTTAGGTGAAAGAATGGAGGGCAGAATAAGACAGTGATTTCCAAACATTTTTGAAATTATCTCTAGTCGCCCTTCATGGACAGCACTTCTCATTAAGTCTATTACTCTAATTTGAATGTAAATTAATATAAATATTGCTAGAATTATTTTTTTTATACTATTGAACAGTCAGTGTTTAGGTCAGTTTGGCAATAGCAGACATTTACTGAATTCTACAGATAAGTACTTGAGTACCTCCATTTTATGCTTATTTATAGTTTACTAGCTTCATTATTGTTAATCAAATGATTTCATTCATAATAGCATATCAGTCAGAGAGACCAAACGAGCACTTTTACTTAAATATTTCAACATTTTAGTGCCAATACTTATGTAATCTTACTCATTTAAGTGTATTATTTATGCCGGTCTTTAGCTTGTATCGGTGTGTTTATTAGATATTTTATATTGATGCAATGATATTTTACGTGAGGAAAGCATAATTCTTCTACCACAGCAGTTAAGTCAACTTTGTACATTGGTATCATTTAGGGGGAAAACCTGGACTTTTAAAAAAAAGTATCAATTTAACTAAGTATTTCAATAATTTTCTATTTCCTACCTACCTGATTTATTTATTATTTTAATTAATTTCACAATCAAATTTATACCTCTTACTTATCTCAATTGAAGCCATTATCCATTAGTGATACCCTGATTGGGAAACACTGATATACGATGCTAACGACTTAGCTTAGCAGGCTAGGCTACTAGCTAGAGGAATGACGGCTGTGGCGCATATCGTGGCCAGTTTCACAAACACAAGACCACCAAATTTAACCGCTTCTGAATGTGAATCATCACGTCACCTTACAAATGTCCAAATGAGGGGGAATGTTCACTAACTCACCGTTTTTTCAGTCTTAAACCGCAGTCTGGTAGTCGAGTCCAACTTCAAGCCGAACTTTCAAGGCTAATACGAATATCCAACATTTCAACGGGCCTGTCTCTGCTGGTGTTGAAAGGGTTTATGCAGCTTTACAGTCCTACTGTCGTCGAAGAATCACCGAATTAAAACCAAAAAATTGCGACGAATATGTGAAAACAACGCGAAGAGTGTTTTCACTAAAGTGTTTTTACAGAGTAGCTTGTCAGCTGCATTAGCTACCTGAGCGCAGTGTAAACAAAGTCTGTATTGATACCGTATGACTTTATTTATACAAAGCATATGGTTTCATATAGCAACACACGTATTTATACAACCACACTCACCTTAAAATTTACAGAATATTTTATGACCAACTAATTATTTGCAGTTTCTTAACATTTAAAATTGTGCAAGAGCTGCAAGAACTGATTAGTTAACAACTATTAAATTAATCACCAACTATTGATTGACCAGTTTGAGTAATTTTCTAAAGTCAGACTGCTTTGATTGCAGTTTCTTAAATGTGAATAGATTCCACTTTTTCCTCCTCTGTGACAATAAACTGATTATCTTTGGGTTTTGCACAAAAGACATTTGTCATATTGGACAGCTAATCGATTACTCCAGAAAATAAGCAGATTGTTCGACAAGGAAAGCAATCACTAGTTGCAGTCCCACATTTTAGGCAATAGCATGGTATTGTTTTTGTATCTTGGGTTAAACTCCTTGTTTAGACGACTGTATGGACCATCATTTACAGATGAGTTTCACACACATATATAAATAACAATTTTTCAATGAAGATAACATTAATCAGAAATACAGTCTAGACATTGTTAAATGACTATTGTAGTTGGAAAATGGCTGATTCTTAATGGAATATCTACATAGGGGTACAGAGGCCCATTTCCTGGGTGACTTCAAACTTTTGAACGATAGTGTGTATGTATATATATATATATATATATATATATATATATATATATATATATATATATATATATATATATATATATATATATATATGATGTACATACATACAACATACATATATGTATGTATTCACACACACATCTTGCAATTATCTTTTGGTCTTTCAAATATAACCATCATGAATAAACTTCATTTGAGGGCGACTCTCCACAGGTAAGGGAATGTGTTTGGTGCAGACTGCAGCAAACGTTACATCATTTTTACATTTCTTTCAGGGAAATGCAAATGCAAACATAGTCAATCAAATTAAAACTGTGACTCATAGTTCAATCACAATATCTCTAGAAACAATCACAGTAAGACTTTTTTTTGTCTGTGCATGTATTTGAGCACTACTGCAAAGCTTCTCTATGTCTCTGTTGGTGAATCTCCACTGTTTTAACAGAGTAAACAGATTGATCAGTGGCTGCCCGTCTGAACTGTAGTCACCTCTGTAGAAGCTCTCGTCCTGCCACTGCCTGAATATGTCAGTTGTCCTCTAAGCAGACAGGGTGGAACATTAGGTAACATTTAAAACATAACGCATGCATCAGAGTAAAATAGAAAGTTATGAAAAATGAGAAAACTGTATTTTTTCAGGTTATTCCAGTGATAATGATCATTTAGCTTTCTATCTAGTACTTTAAAGATTTCTTATATTTAGGCTCCAGTGTAGTCACACCCGCCTGTCACATAACAGGTGGGGGTAAAGCAACTTCTGGGCATGCAATAATTTCTGGTTCCAGCTTCTCAGTTGTGAGGACTTTGCTTACTCTTTGGTTTTATGTGACTGGAAATTACATTTCTTTTGACAGCTGTTAGACAAAACAAGTGAATGAAGATGTTCCCAAGGGTCATATTTTGCTATTTCATTAATTGTCACTGAAAACAATCTCTACCTGAAGCCTCAATTCTGGAGACCATGAAGAGAATAATTACGAGAAAACAAAATAAAACTGTCTTAAAATTAATGGTATAATCTCAAGAAGGATGTGATGAATGTGTAATGAATGGAAAGATTACTGGCATCAGTCAAATCAACCAACTGGTCATCGCTAAAGTTATTTATATTAATACATCTCATCATCATGATTATTGCTGTTACAGTTTTCCTTCTGGTAACATCCTTTTCAGATCTATAAACGTGTGAATGTACGTTTCTTTTTTATATTAAGGATAAAATATATGTACTGTTGTAAAACTGCAGGTTAATGATAACACGCACGTGAGTATTTAAAAGAGTCAGAGAGAAAATACAAAACAAGAATTAAGTATCTTTAATGATATAGGCTACATTTGTACATTTCTACAGCAGACTTTCAGTAAGACTAACTGCCAATTAGAAAAAAAGACAGAGAAAGTTTTACTTGTAACAACTGAAAAACTGGATAAGATGTCAAAGGCTTTGAAATTAAATACTCAAGGTAAATATTCAGTTCAGTACTTTGTCCCATTAAATAATAAAAAGAAAAAAAACATTTAATAGTTTTGAACAATCAATATGAAATATAAATTACATTAAAGCACCTTTTCAAGAATGAGGATATTGAAATAAATAATTGGCCTTTCCATATCAAGACAGTACATTTCAGGGTAGTAATGTAAGGCTGTGCAGTCACACTGAACACTCCTGCCCAATGATGTAAAATGGGTTCAACATACAGTACATCATTACATGAGGGTAATGCTCACGCGAGTTCCACAATCAACAGCAAATAACTCTGGTTACAATATAAACACCTATGAACATGTAGCTCCATCAGCCACAACAAAACAACTGCAAGTATTGTAGATGATGCACAATTTATCCTTCTGTTCTCTCCTTGAAAACAAGACCTAAACAACAAAAGTGAGCAACTCTGTGAAAAGATTGTCACTTTTTATTTAATGCAACATGACAATATTCGAATGTTTCTCATAGTCTGCCAGCTGGGTGTACTTCCATTACAAAGATGCCGTGTTGCGCTATCCCTCAATCCATTAAGCACAACTGGCCTGAAAAAACATATTGCAGTTCCCCCCCACCGTCACTCATCCACATCTGTACTCAAGAGAGCAGCTGTGAAAAGCTGCAGTTCATGAAACGCATCTTTACCCAGTAGAGTTGCCCTAGAATATATCGTTTCAGGTTGTGAAATTGTTTTACTGTACACTGTTCCTGCACGAGCCTTTCATTTATGCACTAATGAACTTACATAAATCTGGCAAAGCGACAGTCACACGATCAGGTATGACGACACACGTTACTTTGATCCCTCGAGACCCACCTGCCAAATGCATGCACACACCCACACACAAAGACTTGCACACACACACACACACACGGTGAGAAAAAGACCTTACTGTGAGTATAAAAATGAGGGTAGACAGGGTGTCAACAGGTGCTTCAAAAAGTCACAAGAACATATCAAAGTCTGAGGCACAAAGCTGCCTTTTTAAAACCCACCAATACAAGTACCGCCAACCAGTGATGGTGGTTTCTGTCTCTACTGCCATACATGGTATAGAAAAATTCATACATCTATGCTACAGTACAGTAAGAGGGCTTTCAATGATTACAGGGCCTGTAGGTTCAAACTCCCACTCACATATTTAATGCTTTGTTTTTCTTGATGCATTCAAAATTTGGTATGCTATGCAGATTGTATTTAGATATTTAGTTCTTAAAAAATCATACAGTAATTAAAACACTCCAGTAAGCCTCCTTTACATAAACCCTGTACAAGTCATTCGTATATTAACAGTCCATCAAAATAATGATTTAGAAAAATGCCAGTCAGTTGACTTTAATAACCGGTAGACTATGAATTACAATGCTTACAAAAACATTTTCTTTTTTGTGGCAGATACTGTATAATCCCCCTCACAGAAAAACAACATCCAAATGTAGTCTGGAATTCCTGCGGGTATAAATCAATCTGAGTACTGAAGATCTAAGTCTACTGTGCCGTCTGTCACCACCAACCTCACTCGCTTGGGTTTTGTGGCACCCATGGAGTGAGATGTTGGAACAGGTCCGTAGTGTGATGTGCCTTGGTGTTCTCCAGGCTGGCACTGCTGCTGCATGTCCTTTCTGCAGTGTTCTTCCTGACCTTTTAGCCCTGAAAATCCACCCAAGGCAAAAGATGCTGGGTTAGACAGCTGGGGTCCACAGGGCTCGAGAACCAGCCGCCCTTGTGTGCCTGAAGGTTCCATCAGACAGTGGTAGGTGTAGTTTGTTGAGCCTAATCCTGGGTAGCCCTCAGCTCCATCCCTGAGACCCAGGGTCAACGAATGGTCTCCGCTGAAGTTTAGTACGTAAGGGGGACCTTGATAGCCATAAGGGAAAGAGGCTGAGGAGGTCGAGGACTGACTCTTGTTTGCTGGTGTACCAGGAGGTGTACTGTGGGCCACTTGGGGGCTGCTGTGCTGAGACATGGGCGACAGAGATGAGCCAAAGCTGAAATCAAAAGGGTCTTGCTGAGTGTAACATGGCTGGTGTTTGTCTGAGGTTGCCGCAGTAGACTTATCCTGTTTCAAACTCTTGTCTTGTGGTGATGAATAACCGTCTGACATTTTGCTAGGAAAGAAGAAGGGTCTTGGCAGCCCAGAGAAGTTTCTGTATGTCATGTTGGCTTCACTACTTTCGTGTTTGTCAGATGACATCTTACTTTTACTAAAAGACTGAGGAATAGAGGAGTTGGGCTTGTTGAAATGAAGACTGGATCTGCTGAGGTTTGTGGAGGAAGCAAGATGGCTGACATCCTTCCCAAATCCATGTACAGAAATGTTGTCTTTATTATGGCTTTCTGTATTAACACCAAATTTCTGACTCTGCTGGGTCTTCTCAACAACACCAGGCTTTGCACTGAGTGTTCTCGACGTGACGGTCGGGCTGCCAGCAGCCATGATGTCTTTACAAGGTGCACTATACAAGTTCTGACTCGGGTTCCCCCCCTGAAACTTAAGCACCCTGTGAATAACTGTAGAGGTTTTCTCATGGAAGTTTAATGGATTGTCCGGAGGATTGGGATTTTTCACAGTGAAGAGTTGAGGAGAGAGGAATTTATTCGACATTTGAGATGTTGGGACGGACTTTGTCAGGCAGCTCTGGGGCATTCCCCTGACTGTGTTTGGCTGACTACTTGGAAACGTTTGAGATTTACTAGGAATGGTCATTCGATGGAAAGGGCCCTGGGTTTTAAAGTTGGACTGGGTTTTTGACTGGCTGGTGCTCGGCCTGACGTTCATAGAGGATTGAGTTAAAGTAAGAGGATTTTGAGATGTAACAGATGATGCTGCTGTGCCAAGCAAACGAGGTTTGTTGGTTACAGACAAAGACTGGGGTTTGAGGTCTTCTTTGGACATCCGCATTCCTAGATTTTTACTTATAATCCGATCCTTAACCATCAAGTCAGAGTTGCCCAGAGCTGAAAAATTGAAACTGGAGTTGGGTGGGTTTCTGTCTTTGCAGGTATCCTTCACTTCGCATTCCAGTGGAACCGAGTCACTTTTGGAAGAAATTAGGCCTGGAAAAAATTGCAGATCCTCACTGGTAAAGTTATTTCCTGGACTAGGAGGGCCAAGGTACGGTGTTTCAGTGGTCCATGTATCAGAGGGGCTATGAGAGAGGGGGCTGCTGAAAGGATCTGTGGGTGGATCCAGCGAACACAAATCTGATGGAGATGATGGAAGTATGTTCTGTGGCTGATAATACCCCTCAAAGTTAAGACATTGAAAATCTAGAATATCATCACAACAGTTAGTGAAGTTAGGCTCACCAGAGAGCATGTTATCAGCAGTTGTGAATGGAGGAGACTGGGATGGGGGCTGGATGACAGAATTAGAAGCACTGGAACAGGCTGTGGGCTTTTCCAGAGTCTGAGATGAACACAAGCCCTCAGAGAGCTTTGAGAGACTGTTATCAATTTGCTGGAGAGTGTGACTAAGGCAAGTGGTGGGTGTTTCTACAGGCCCACACTTGCGTGTTCTGTCCATTTTGTGCCTCTGTTTCCTTCCTCCGCTGTTCATCTCTGGCCTTTCAGTGATTCTATCAGGAGCCAGGGATATAACTTCAGCTTTATTGTCATTAAGAGGCGATGACAGTGACAGTGGTGATAGAGACAGAGAAAATGGAGGTGGTTCTGTTTTCAGAGGGGCAGAGTGGCTGTTGAGCCTCTGAGAAGATGGACACTCTTCTTTGAGCTTGTTAAAATCAAGACATCCTTTCTTTTGTTTCCCGAAAATGTGACCCCTCATCTCTACTCTGGGCTCTATTTTCAGTCCGGTTTGTAAGAGCTCCTCTTTGCTCTCCACCTCCCAAATATCCTCAACTTTCCTCCGTAGTTTAATTACTGGTAATGGAAGACCATTGAAATCCAATTCTGGTTCCTGCTTTTGTTGCAACCCACTTTCAAATAAGCAGCAATTCTTTACAAAACGGTCCTCAACTTTTGTTTCCTGGCCTGAAGCCAACATCCCACTGTCATTTTTGTTACTGTCGATTTTTTCTGATAGCTGCTTGACTCCAACAGGAGGCTCTCTGTCAATTTTCTCTTTAACTTCTACGTTATTGTTGGCAGATTCACTGGGCAGGCATGCACTTTCAGCGTCTTTCTCTGATTTCCCAACTGTGGATAAATTTATGGCTTGCTTTTCATTCAACCTCTCCCTCCTTTTTTTCATACGATGCAGCCTGCTCTTTGACTTCTTACTAGCCTGCACGTGAGCCTGAGCTGCCTCCATCTCCATGTTTAAAATTGATACAGAATCCATGATGGCTTTAAAAGGATCGCATGTCACCAACTCATCTCCCTTTTCGGTTTTTAATGCTACATTTTCAAATCCTGCACTTTGCATCTCCCACACTTTACCCCTTCTCCTCTTAAGACGAATCTTAAAATTAAGGCCAGGCTTTACGTCCTCTAAATCACTTTGTTCGAGCATTAATGCTTCCACCTGCTCTTTCTTTTGAGATATATTTAAAGCGGATTTCTTACCAAACCGTTGCTGGCTTTTCGCCAGATTAGCATGTTTGCCCTCTGCAATCTTATCAGTCTCTTCTGTCACAGCCTGGCTGATGTCATCGTCATCTTGCCTCTCTAATTTACACATTCGAACTTTCCTCAATAAATGGCCTCGCTGTACTTCGTTAGCTCTGGAGCGAAGCACTCTGGTAAAGGAGGTTTGTTTTGTCATCCTTTTGGGACCTAACTTTTGGACTTCTGTTCTCCTAGGTCTAACTTTCACTTTGCTGCTCTCCCCTGAACATGGAGGGATGTCCTTTGTTAGAGCTGTAGATGAATTTAGCTCAGTGACTTTTTTAGAAACCTGATCTGAAACAGACTTCAGAGTTTGTTCAGAGACCATTTCCACAGAACTGCGAAATGTACGTTTCTTCAGAGGTATGTTGGACTGTGTGTGGGCCTGTGGATTGGTATCTGGTGTCTTGTGAGGTAGTGGATTGAGGCAGGGAGTCGGTGGGTCACTGTGCCTCTGTGACGACTGAAGCTGCAAACTTTCCACACCAAACTCAGTCTTAACTGTAGCTGGAACTTCTTCGCTCAAGCGCCCCTTTGTACATTGCTTTTCTTCTGCTTTTGCTTTTGCTGCTCTGGGCCTCATCTTTCGTCTCTGCGCTGAACGATAGCACCTGCCTCCATTTATTTCAGTTTCTTCTGCTTCCTCCTCGGCACTCTGCGTTTCTTGAGAGATTAAGTTAGACAACCCTCGTCCTACAATATCTCCCTGCAATCTCTTATCTATTAAGGATTTATCTTTTCTTAAAATATCAGATAGCAGAACCTTTGCTTGCTTGATAACAATATCTTCTTCATGCCTACTCACTGCCTGTCTACTCAAACTCCGAGTCATTTGTGTTGATACTTTAAGCACTTCTTTCTGCTTACATGCATCCCTGACGATATTTTTCATAGACTGGATGTTATTTTGCGCTTTCATTTCTTCACTGGACACGATTTTACATTCAGACTCTTTTACTTCTTCAAGAACTATATTACTTTTACATTCTACAACTGTTGATGCAGAGTTTCTATTTTCTTTCTGCCCTTCACTCTTGTCTTTTGAAATGTTCTGTTGGTCTTTTTGTACACAAACTTTTTCTTCTGACACTGTTTGTATTTCAATAACCTTGTCGTTCCTTTTTTTCTCACTGTGGGACGAATCATCAACAATCTCATCAAGGTGCCGCTTTCTTACATTAACTTTATCTATGGCCTTAAAAAGCATTTCCCTCACCCCTCTGTTACCTTCAGCTGTACAGATGTCTGAACTTCCTCCCTGCCTCTGCTGAGATCTGGATACTCGTTTTTCTACCAGGGTCGCTGGTTTAGGACACTGGCTCTGCCTGCTCCTTCCTCTTATGTCCATTCTTCCTTTCCTGTCTTCACAGGTCTTTCCAGCTTCAAAACTTTGTTGCACTGATAACCTCGTTAGATTGACGGTAAGGTATTGCTTCAGAGATATTAGTGGATTGTCCCCAGCTTTCTTTGATTCATCTGTGATGCTCTGACAGACCTCTGACAGGGATGACGCTCTGATAGTCTTGCGCTCATTTTGCTCAGCAGTTGGATTTTGAACCTCAGCGATGATGCAGGATTCAATGCTGCTGCCTTGACTTTCTGTGGATGCATTTTCAGTCTTCTCTTGTTGTATTGCACTGCAGGTTTTGTCAACCTCAACAGGTGGACAAACAGTTGTAGTGTTATCCGTGTTAGTGGACTCTGTCTGCTGTGTGGACACGGCGCGAACCATGTCCTTTGTTCTTGACGAGGTCCTCATGTGTACCGCTCGCTTGCCCACTGCTTTGATAGGCTTCCCATTCACCGCTGTGTTACTTACAGCAGGTCTGCTTCTCTGATGAACTGACATGGAGGAATTTAGAGTGAAAGGCTTCAAGTTTAATGCACTGCTGTCATTTTCTTCACCAGTCGAGTTTAGTTCATTCAGCCTGTTATCTTTTGGCTTTACTTCCTCCAGCTGTTGCAGCAAGGCCCTTTCTTTGCTTTTGGGATCCTTACAATTAAGCAGGAAGTCCACTGAGTGGCGCCGTACTCTGATTGTAAGGTCCCTTAGAGTAACCTGGGACAAAAGTGGAACTGCCCTGCACTGTTTAAACGTGGAGGATTTTAGTGGATGCTTTCCTGATCGTCTTTGCTTCTCCCGTCTCCACTCCTTTGTTTGACTCAGTTTTCTGTTCTTCAAGGCATTTCTCCTCATCTGCTGAGTAAAGGAGTTCCTTGAGGGGATGGCTATGAATTAAAGACAACAAAGAATCAGTTGAAGTTAGGATTTTCTGTACAAAGGAATTTGTTTTGTTGATGTGTGTGTTTATTCGGCAGTTAATATCATGTTTAATGTCATGTTCAGCAATAAACATGAATGTCATGTTTAACCAAATGTTAGCTCTGAAAAATAGCCTTTGACAAGATTGTAAGTTTTTCCTCTATCTATCCTGTGACCCATTTACTGAACAGAAACATCCTATAATGCTATCCCAGCGTGTGATGATGTGGAAGCTGTGGCATAAAAACGCTACATCTTCTTTTCAACATATTTTTTAACATTTATACCATACCGAATGTTTTCAGTTAATAATCCACATACTACCTAGATGGTATTACGACTCCTTAAAGAACTGTAGTATTCAGAGTTTACGGCAAAGCTGTTTCCACCATCTACAAATTTAATGTCCACCGTCCACAGGCACAGCTCTCATGTTTGAAAAGATACACACAATCCATCCTCCACCTTTAAGCTAACTCTTCAACAGAAGCAAGACCATATGCAGCCTAATTAAAACTACAACACACCATTGATTTATTACATGTATAAATCAATAACTTTGAAAAATTCTAAATATTAAGAGTTTTAATTTATTTGTGAGAACTTCCACCTATTGTGTGATCTTTCCTGTCTGTCCCCAAGGAAGATGCCATCTAATTATTTTAAATCCTACCTGCTAAATCCTTTGTTTTGCCATGATTACATAAGCATATTTTGCTACTTTAAACCAAATACTATTATTTACAAATGGAGAAAGCGATGTCGTTAAACTTGTTTGCAGTCTCCATATTACATGCAGTCTTTTGGTCATGTGGAAGCATTTTCTATTAAATTATATTACATACTAGGCAATTTTTCAAACATGTTTACAGGTTATGGATGACTGCACTCACAGTCATTATAAAGCTATTCCAGACTCCCATCTGGCTCCTGAATAGTGAGACAAAGTTGTTCATTAACAGCCAACTGGCTGCATTAACTGATCTTGTCTGTGGCCTATCGCAATACAAAAATGTCCTGCGGACCGCCGCCTCACCAATTTTCAACCTATATTCTATCACTGTGGACACATGAAAAGATCTCTAGCCTTTTCACAATCATAGTATTGTCCTCGCTTTGCAGTGTGAATTTGTGGAAGCTGTGAGTATGCATAAAATTGCAACAGACATATTGATGAAAATTGCATGCAAGCATCACGACATGATTAAAGCAGACCCATTATTTGCCTGTACGTCTCTTAAGAGAATCGTTTAATTAATCTGTTGGAACAAGCGCTGGAATATACCTTTTAGAAAAAACACAGACATTTCACAGATCTTTTGTTGTCTTAATTTTTATGAACTCTTAAAAAAATTAAATGACAGCCATGTTTCTACTCATTTAGCGCTAAGTGGACATTAATGAACAAGCAGTGTCAGTGATCCTTAAGGCTTTTATTTTAATGATGCTTTTAACAACCGCTGAAGTTATGAGCAGACTGTCAAGTTTTTATTATCACAACTTGTAGTATAATTGCACTGTTCAGCTATTATTCCTGCGATTTCTCTGGTGTTCACTACATTTGTACAAAGCCAACAAAGAACATCTTCTGTCTGAATTAGGTGACAGTCAATATTTTGAAATTTTCATTTTAAAAGAATGTAGCAGTTTTATGAACGCAGAGTTATGAACTACTTTTTAGCTTTCATGATTATTTAGAGGATAATTTAAGAGAAAACCTTGAACTGGTTACCTTTAAAGATACCCGAGTGTATTCCTGGTGTTATCGGCCTTGTAGGAAAGTGACCTTTTTCTCTGTGGTGACGAAGATATCTCTCTCTCAGGCGGTACTTCTGGCCCACAGGGTCCTTCGTTTCCTCACATTCAGGCTGTTTCCCTCTGTGCTTGAAGTGGCCCTCTCCATTCCTTAAAAATGGTGAAAATTACTAAATTAAACAGAAGCTCAAACGTCAACAAGATAATCTTCTGTTTCGAACAAAAAAAACAGGCTTTGTTAAAGACAGTGTCTGATATCTGATGGACACACCTCTCACAGGTGCAGCATTCACACATTTCGTTGCCTTCACCAAAAAAGCTGGCACCATAGTAACATGTGATCTCTTCCCCAGGAGAAATGGGTCGAATGACTTCAACACAAGCAATATTCTTTTCCCCAGGGATGAACTGGGTGGGTGAAAACCACAGTAAAAGAAAAAGACAAAGGCTTGTTAATCAATGAAACACAATAAACAGCTGCAAAATACACAATCACAAATCTTGATAGATTAAGAAAATAACATTTGAGCATTTATGCATTAATTAATTTATTTATTTATTTATTTATTCATACGAGAAATTCTTATTTCATTATTACCTTGCAGTTTGGTTTGCAATCTTCAACCCAGAAGGAGAAACAAAAAGAAACACAGATTAAAAAAAAAAAAATCAAGTTTTTAATTTAATCACAGCAATGAATAAAGGACACAGCATTTTGTTGATCAGCTGGTCTACACCGACTTCATTTCGCAAAAGCTTCAAGGTTAAGCTGATTAACTTTCAAAACACTGTTAAAAGAAATAGCCCTCCGAGTGGATGGAACAATTAACTCAAATTTCACTGGACCTTTTGTATAATTGCAATTCAGTTCACACATCAGATTGATATGCTGTCTGTGAAGAGCAATCTGCATGTATTTACTGTCGACTTTGTTAAAATGACTGTGCTGTTCCTTTAATTAACTATACATTAATTTATGGGAACAATTTGATTATGATTTTTAACTATAATCACTAGTAAAATACAGTCATGGTACAAAACACATTCATCATTATACATGAATCATTTTCACTGTTGAGTAAAATTAGTACATATATATTGTATATATTGCACTCATTAATCGACATTTAGCTGGACTTTACATGAACTCATCTAATGACCTCAAAGCAAAACAGCAAATATTGACTGACTCTCTGACCCTAGGTTCATGGACTGCACAATAACACAGGGGTGACACTTTATGTAGATTTGAAAGACTAAAGAAAATCACATTAAGAAATTAAGCTGATAACACTGTACAGCTATAACAGAAAAATAAGGATATCTACAACCTAGATTCCCATGAAGATTGAGCAAAATAGGAAACAGCAATTCTTAAAGATAAGAAGAAGTTTGTCCTGCTGAAAATGTAATACATTAACAAATATTTTTTGCCACTGTGAATAACAACTGAAGTGCAATATTAGCACAGCATTTTACACAGAAAAGGTCAATAGCCTGGACAAAAGTTGTGCTCATGAAAAACGCAGATCCTAAGCATCACACCTCATGCTGGACAAATTTGGTTGGCAAATGTTAAAGCTTACCAGCCAATATGCATTTAATCAGGACTCTGAACAAAGCAGAAAAACTATATCAAGGGATGATCTACAAGTATCTCCAGTATATATCAAAACAACATAAGGCAGCTACTTCTAATCCAGCTTTCAAGCACATGTGCAGGATAATAATAATAATTTGAGGACACAGTCGTCAGTATTTCTACAGTTTAAATTGCAAATATATTTGGACTTTTTCCTGATATAGCATGAAAAATCGTCATTGCTGAATGCCTCAAGTTCTTGGCCTCATTCAGTAACGTCAGTGATTAACAAACACTACAAAACAATTGAGTAACACTTAGTTGTTGTGTAACATCACTGCATGTAATAATAGTCCCATCAATCAATTTCAAAGTGACAGCAGCTTGACACAGACTGCACCAGTAAAATGTGCTCCTGGGGAAATGATCGGCTAATGAAACTCATAAGCAAACACTCCTATCGGCTATGAAAATTTTTAACTGGTACACGTATGTGTGTACTGGAAAAACATTAGTGAGAAACGCAAACAAACTCACCGTGGTTAATAAAAGCTGCAGGCCCGAGCCAGAGCTGAGCACAGCGCTTGCGTGTGGAATACATCACGCTAAAGTCATTGACTCCTGCCCTCAGCACGGCACTGTCAGCGGGGCTCAGCTCTGCTATGCAGCCCAGCAGGACCTCCACCCGCTCCCCTGCAAACCTGCAGAGCAACAATTCAACAGTCACATAGCTACAATTTAAAAAAAAAAAAACAAACACTCACACAGTCCACCACAGTGCTGTAACAGTAGCAGTTATTGTTGCTGCCGTCTTGACAAATACAATGAAACAAGTGTGAGTGATTACCAGTGCCTTGTTGAGGTTATCTTTGCTCCGTTGGTCTCTGAGGAGTATCTGTCACAGGACTCGATCTTGACACCGCTATCCAACAGGAAGGCACTGAGGTAGCGATAAACCTGCAGACATCACAGATGGATTAGGATTGTGTTCTCACATTCCAGTGACAAGTTTAAAAGACAGTGATATGTTCCTATGAGCCAAGCACAGATACTAAAAGTGGGAGACTTCCGAGCGCAAATGCTTACATGTTGTCTCAGCAGCTCCTGTCGATGGCTTCCCAAAGCATTAAAGTAATCACCAGCCAGTTCGCCCACCGTCAGTGCCTCAAACGTAGCGTTGAAGTCATGCGTACGTTGAAACCGCAAGAGGGTCTCTTTGAGGTTACCCCAGCGCCGAATCTCTGGTGGGGGACTGAAGAAGAGCAGCAATTGCAACAGGGTCAATTCCACATAGCCTGAGTTAGTCCAAGGTGCTGTTTTAAACACTGAATTTTAGGTACTGATGTTGATTTTAGATATAGAATTCCCAGTATTGTTTTAAATCATCAAAACATTTTTGTGCTCAGTGAACACTTCTTGGTGCGATCAAAAGAAGATGCAGGGTTTAAAAAAATACATAAATAATCCATTTTCTCAACGATTTCTATGTTTGTGACCATTTCCAATTTACCACAACTACTACACAACATCAAAAACACTCAAACCGGTCACTAGTTAAACTTGAAATGAATTATGGCTAATTCATAACAGCAAAAATGTTGTTATAAATTTAGATAATTATCCCTTGTGCATCTTTGCTGTAAAGACAATTATAGATACAGCATATTCCAGTGTGATAGACAATGTGCACAAACTTTAACACTGCATTTAACATACTGATACAAAAAAATTAAAAACTCAAAATTCAAATAATCAAACATTTGAATAATAATTATTATTAATGATCTGTTATTAGCATTTGCATCACTGTCACACAACAGTAGATTGTTCCCTCCACTGAAATTCCACTTACATCACTCACAGGTAGCCTGCAGTGACAATGCTCTTAAATCAGAAAGCTTTAATCACAGCATTAATCAAACAAACAAAACATGACTCCTAATTCAGCTTTCTCGTGTACAGGGAGGACTGTCCTGAGAATTTAGGCTACTTTGCCTGAAGGTACAGTTTTAAACGCAAGTGTAGCTTGTGAATTCCAAAGGTTTTGTTGAGTTTGGCACTAGTTTTAAAAATATCTAACTGACTTGTACAAGAAATGGACAGCAGGCGTCGAGCAATATGATCTTAACACAAACTTCAACACAAATCTTCACTGAAATGGTTGGTATTATATTTTACATGTGTTTAATTAAAAAAGAACTTTTCAAAATTTATCCTTCAATGCTGATAGGCTGTTACTCGTGACATGTAACCAGCCAGACAGTGACTAGGTGAGACACTGAGGTGATACAGAGAGGGAGCTGTATCTGAGCCAATACAGTGCATTTTTTAAATAATTCATTTGATCAAGAGGTGCTTAGAAAAAATAAACGACATTGGTGATCAAATTTAATAAATCAGCCATGCTGGTAATCAGCCTTTATCTAGTGGACAGTGTGTGGGAACTGCATTAAACTGCACATCTGTCTTCTCAGCCCACACAGGGCAGTAAGGCACAGCTATTTGATTCAATACAATGCTTAACTTATGTCTGTAAGTTATATACATATAACTGTATGTAAACTACCTTAAGGACAGGTTGGGCTAACAGGGCATGCTCACACATGTCACAGTAAACATTCAACCAGTCACAACAAAAGAAACCAAAACAATAGTGTGTAAATGTGAAGGCCAAAGAGACATTCCACCATTGGTATTTTAGATTCTCTGACTGTGACACAGTTTGATTTGGCTGCGTATTACCAGAGTGACGGATTACCTGATGTTCATCTTGTGGGTGCTGAACCCCAGTAACGGGTCCAGCACCAAACCGGTGGCCAGGTCATCGGTCTCACACAGCTCCTTCACACTCATTCTAGTGCATCCGTCCATTGCCTCCCACCATCAGCATGCTGCAATCACAGGGTCAAAGTATCGCTATGGCAGCAACAACAGCAAACCACAATCAGCTACAAATTTTGCATTTCTGCACATCTAATCTGCAGATGACATAACATTACATTAGTCACTGGATCGCTTGCTAAAGTTAGCCCACTACCCCATCGTGCAGCTCGGTCTATATCTGCATTCTGTGTGTACTACTGTGGCAATACACAGCGGATGATAAGGTTACGTGAGAAAGGAATGTGACAGTGTTCCCTTTAGCTTCCATAACACATTAGCTTAGCGTGCCAGCTTGCTGGGTAGAAACACTGTGGAGGAAGGAGGCTAACATTCGGGTAGCACTAGCCGTGTGCAGCTAACGTAACATGACTGCATCCTACCGTTGATGAAATCCAGTTTCGGAGACTGGATCTGTGAAGCAATGTGCTCCCACGGTGATGTAAAGACACATATAGATGCAGTGTTCAAAAACCTACCTGGGAGTCTTTTGTAGTAAACGAAGGTATCGTCAGATAGACAATTTATCGCAAGCTGCTAGCTTGCTCTGGCTCCCGTTCGCCTGGCAGGGAAAGTTAGCCTAGCAACATAACCAGCTAGCTTTCCGCCGTCTTGCTGGCTAGCCCGAGCAGCCGCATACGAAAATGGAGTCTCCTCGTCACCTCTGGAATTTGCTGCTTTGCGGACGACTGTAAATCCCAGTTTGAATTTCAAACGCCAGAAATGCACCGCAATCAGCGACGAATTAGTTTAGAAATGTATATGTTTAGTAGCTGCTAACTAGCTTTGCCAGGCTCGTCTAGTAGCAAAAGTTGATGAGCGACGTTCAGCGCAACCGAACTTACCATTGACCACGCCCACATGCTGCGCTATTCGCTTAGGTCAAGGTCAATTTTGCAAATCAAACCCAGTATCGTATTTGGAGCTCTCTGATTGGTCGGTCTCTTTATGGGTGGAGCCACTCATGTTGTTGGATAGTACAGTGGCCTCTATGGCTGCTGGAGAGCAGCTCACTCTCACAAGAACAGCTATGCAGGGTACAGTAAGGATGCAGTCACCAGCAGGAAAACCAGTATCAGCCTGCTAGCAGGACAGAGAAGCCTCACATGCTTTTGTCTTATCTACTGTAAATGACATGTCTAAGAGAAGAATTGCTAAAACAGCTGCCTGCAATTGTAATTGATGAGGAATGCAGTGCCTTAGATGGGTGTTTCAGAGAGGTATTAATTATTTTTGTCTGCAGTTATGGGTTAAACAATGGGCATCAGTCACTATATAAGCCATCCAAGCTAAAGTCACTATGATGTTCAGTTAAAGGGCCAATCTGCAGTTTGTACTTAGCTAATAATCATCAATAATGCAGGTGTTTCAATCAAAGTTATTAAAAAGAAATTCAACTTATAACGGTTCGAAATAAAAGCATGCTTTACTACTGTGTTTGCAGATAACTAATGAAAACACACCTTTACAACACCAAATGCCGCACAGGACTAGTTGTTTTTGTGTGTTAAATGGCCCACTAATCAATTTCAGTGAGATAAAATATTGTAATTTTTTTGTAAATGACATGTTTAAGACTGATGTTGTTTAAACAGCTGTCTGCATAAAATTGTATTTTCCGAGGAACTCATTGTACTTGCACTGGTGTTGCAGAGAGGTGCAATTATTTTTGTTGCAGTTTGCACACTATAATTAAGGTTAAGCAATGGTCATCCATCACTCTATAAGCCAGTTGTCATTAGGAACTTACTGCACTGCTAAAATCACTATGATATCCAAGTTAAAGAGCCACGCCTCAGTTTGTATTTGGCTAATACTAATCATAAGTGCAGATGTTTGGATGCTTGGATTGTGTTTCTCAACGGATAACAGTTCAAAATAAAAGCATGCTTTAATGGGGACCAACCTTTACAACATCAAATGCCACACATGATTAGTTGTTTTTGTATTAAATTCCCCACTAACTGATTTGAGTGGAATCTTGTGTAAATTACATGTTTGATACTAGTATTGCTACAAACAACTATTTGCATAAAACTGTCATTAGTGAGGAACTCCGTGTACTTGGATTGGTGTTTCAGAGAGGTACAATTATTTTCGGATGGACAACTTTTTACAATTTTACAGACTATACTTAAGGGTTAAGCAATGGACATCCATCATTATATAACCCAGTTGTAATTAGGAATTCATTGCACTGCTGAAATCACAAATGTCCAAGTAAAAGAGCCAAGCTGCAGTTTGCTTTTGCCCATTAATAATCACAAATGCAGGCGCAAGTAATTTTCCATGTTTCCCAATTTATCCAATATGAAAATTAAGGCATGTTTCACTACAATGTTTGCAGGTAACCAGTGTATACAAACCTTTAAAACATCAAATAACACAGAGTGAGGAAAGAGAATAAGATAAAGTGTTATTAACTACAGATATTGCTTTCAAAATTGCATTTCCATTTGGAATAAATGCAGAATAATAATAAGATATACAATAAGTTAGTAAGAAATAAAAATAAGTGAGCTGAATTAAAACTAGAAGAGAAAAGTAGCAAGAAATACTGGCAATGATACTGATGTAATAAAGCAATATTACACATTGTGATGAAATATTGCACATTAAAGTGAAATTGTGCACAATGATTATTGCAAATGACATTGATATAATTGTTCAATGTTAAGCATGCAGAAGATGAAAGGCATTGTCCATAATACTGAGTAGTTTCCTTAGTATCCTTTCTGTCACATTCTGTTGATTTTACTGTTAGTTTCTTTGCTAAGCAACCTACTAATCAATGCCAGAGTGATAAAATGTTGTAATCCTGTGTATTGAGTTTGTTGGATGTGCTACACTTCTTTTTAGATTTGGATCGCTGCTCATGTCTTTAAAGACTCAAAGTTAACTTTAAAAGATCACATTATCGCCCACATATTTCGCAATGTACAAAGTGCACATCTTCAAATGAATAAGAAACTACCTTTTCATTGATGCTGATACTTTAAGTAGGCTGTGCAACTATGAGACCATGTTTTGTGTTAGTGTTGTGTGTGACAACTATTTCAATACACTGTCTATTTTGAGATATACTGTAGCTACAGCTTAATCTCTTTTTTGGATTTTTGCTGGCAACTCATCTTGAGTGTTGAAATGTCTTGGAAATCAAGAAGCCCCCTGCACCCTCCACCTCCATCCTGTGGACAGGTTTCAGCTGGAAAACAATCCAAAGTGCTGCATATTTTGAAGGGCGCCAAGCATTCAAGCACCCAGAAATGGCAACCTTCAAGGCCTTAAGGTGGAATGCACCCATCACTCTGTCATCAGAGGCTCAGCTATGTGGTTGAGGGAACAAATTCACCACAGATTATGGTCCAGTTATAAAACATTTATCTAGCAGTGTATCTTTTGCCTCCCTGGAGCAGCAGTCAGTTGCTTCCTTCAGCACCTGTGCATTCGAGGCAAACTTAGTCACTCCTCTCTTTTTTTCCCACTTCACACCATCCTCGCTTGTGTTCAGCTTTTTATTTTTGGTTGGCATTAAGAACACTGCATGCGCAGCATTTAATCTGGCTGTCTGGTGAAGACTTATTCATGAGTGTGATTCATAAATCAGCTGGATGATTTATGAGTTGACAGGTGGTGACTTCAGCTTGTGTCAGGCTGCATCACCATAAATCCTGATGTGAAGGTTGCAGGTATCGCAAGTCACCACGCAGCAGGTTTTGGTTTTTTATATATATAAGATAGCATAAATAGAGGACATACACAGACAGGTGAAGAATTAAAGGACAAACAGAACCCTTGACCCCTACAGTGAAGGGGTCTAGAGGCTCTTTTATGCTGTAGGGGGCATTTTGCTGGCGTGGTTGGGATCCACTTGTCCCTTTAGAGGGAAGGGTCACTGCAAATCAGTACTAAGTTGCTCTATCGTGATGGGATGAGTCTCTTCCAGGATCATAATATGTCAATCAGTACGACTCAAAAGTGATGGGAATCACACTCTGTGACTTTTGGAGTCACCAGATCTCAACCTGAAAGGATATTTATAGAGGATTTTGGAAGTGACACCATAATCAAAACACCGAATGAGGGAATGTCTTTTGGAAAAATGGTGCTCATCCGTCCAGCAGAGGTCCAGAGACTCAGAAAATCAATATGAGGACGCAATGAAGCAGTTCAGTACTAAAATACTTTATGTTGGTTTGTATTTTAATTTGCCTAGTGCTTGTATCTCTGATGAGTAAAATGGAAAATGAATTAAGAGCAATTAGGGTGTGGCTGGAATACAGTTTAAAGCAGCAGACCAGGGTTAAATTTAGTCTCTAATTTACATGTATTACTGCCCTTGTTCTGGCTTACTGCCTCTGGAACTTTCTCACTGCAGCTGTGGCATGATTCCCATTTTTATTTTATTCCGGAAAGCACAAGGACTATAAAAGATAAGAAAAAGGGTAGAAGAAAAAACAAGACAAAACAGCAAAGACAGGCAGAGAGCAGGAAGCAAACCACGCTGCCCCGCCCCTGGCCCACTTTTAAACCAGAGGAGGAAGGAAGAGGCTGGCAGCCTGGACGGAGAAAGTCTGTGCTGCCATTTCTGTTGTCATAAGCCACTTCACACCAAGCACAGTCAGGTGATAGACTATCTGATTTTGTAAAATGTCTCTCTGTGCTGTCTGAGCCAACTGACGTCAAACAGATAAATAAATAAATGTGCACGCACACATAAATGGGCCACCCATGTCACTGACTCATACTGCAAATGTTTGACAGACAATAGAGGCAACCTCCGCAAAAGAAACAGAGAAAAGAAAAACAGCCTCGAGGCAGGAAAGACGTAGAAAAATTACACTCCCAGTCCTCTCGTATGAGTCGTTCCTACCATCTTTCATGAGAAACTGAAATGTTTGATATTTCTCACATTGCAGTCACATTTGAAAAAGATACAAGGAAAGCCAGACAAGAATGTACAAATTCTAAGTTTTATTTCTACCTTGTAACAGAGACAATTTGTGATCGACTTGAAAACAAATGAAATACAAATAAAAAATACTGTTAATTTCCGTCATTTCTTTATCTTAATTGTAATAATCTAATGATTATATATCTACCCAGCGACAGTGCATGGTGCAAAACATCCCTGATTGATTAAAAAATCCTACACTAATAAGCTTGCAGTATCTAGGGTTAAATTTGTCAGTAAAAACAATACGAAAAAAAAGATTAGAGGGCAGAGTCTTAGAGGTAACAACCGTAAATATAGAGTAGCAATTTTAAAATGTTAGAAGCAGAGGTTTGTACAGCTGTGAAAATGAGCATGAAAGTGGACCATTTATTCAGGAGACAAAGATCTGCGAGTTCCATGTTGTTTCAGCTCCATATTATCTCTTACATGAGCCACATAATTGTTTTGGATTGTTGACAATCTCTCTGAACTGGAGATAGTCTCCACAACATCATAATTCCTAAACCTCTTATTAACTTTTTATTACCCTATTACACTTTAATACCACAAATTTCCAAATGTCTTTTTAAATCATATCACAAGACGGAGGGCCGTGAACAAATTAAAAGAAACAACATTCTAAACAACAGATCATTCTGAGCATTTCTCCCCCATGCACTCACCAGAATGCTGTTTGGGCTGAAGTCATTTCATTTCAGCCTCTTTAAAAATGTGAACACAAACAAACTGCAAGTACGCCGACTCGCACATGTCCTGTAACAACGGTGCGTATACATGTATGAGAATCACACCATTGCACTTGAATTGAATTTATTTAAATTTCGCTTCCTGAGTTGGTCTTACGTGATGTGAAACGGAATGTGAGCACACAATGAGGACTAATGGTTTGTTTTCCCAGCAGCCCTCTTCTACATATTATCCACATTGTTAGAAAGCCACACGAGATGCTGAATGAACCTTATCTACACTGATTTTATAGAGAAAAAAAAAACGTTATTGACTGAGGTACCGAGTAGAAAACCTCTGGCTGAGAAAATGGAATGAGAAAAGACGTGGCAGGATGACGGCTGAAGTCCAGCTTCTCCGCCCTCTGCTTAAGTACGTGCTTATGCACTGCCTTTACAATCTGGAGGGCTGCGGTTGCATGTGTTCATACTTGGACAGAGGGCTGAAGAATGAGGACACGCAGCAGACAAATAAAACCAGACACACCAATTACGTAATAGGGCTGAAAGATTGTTTAGGTTATTAGAAATGGGTAGTGAGATACCCTGAAACACTTCACAAAGATTTCTTCACCAGTTGCAACAGCCTGTGCTGAACTACGGCCTGCTTTCACTGGGAACACCCTGTATGCCAAATGATCTTAATGCACAGTCAAAGAAACAGACCGTTTGTGACAGTAAGTGGTAAAAGATATTCTTCCTATTTGTTTAAAAGTCTGTAGAAACAAGCAAAAATTAAACATTTTTAGAATCTCAATTCAGTCAACTGTGCCCATGGGGTCACACTTGAATAACCCAATTTTTTTTCAACAGCAAACTGCTGGAAAAAAAATTAGGACGTACTTACAGCAAACTGAGAATAACAATTACAATCACAAGCAATGCAAGTGCCTCCACATTCTTGCCAATATATTTTACATAGCATAATCTAAGAAGCATAGAGAAGTATTTACTGAATTGCTATATAGCACTAGCAGTTCACCTGGGAGCTACTTGATGTTGTAACCTAAACTTTAAACTAAATCCACAGGGAATCGACTGTACATGATTATCTTGTATTGTTTTTTCTGAACATGAGAGATTTTGTGCTCAGACTGCCCTTACACTATTATGTCAAAAAAAGGGATTTATTTGGGTTCTCTTTCCACACACCAGTCCTTAGCTCCCATGTCCCCAGTTTTATCTTGCATGCATCACTCATTTAGTGTGGGTTTTACATTTAAATAAACCCACTCTTTGTTTTCATCATGGACTCGAATGAAGTGGTCTTAACCAGAGCACTTCGAACTGAAAGGTCGGACCAATGAGTCACCATCTCAGCTCCCTTTCATAGCGTTTGCTTTGATCACAGCAGAAGATACAGAAAATCATGCAGCCACTTTCTCCTCAGTCGACATCTTGAGAATAATGGTGAGACAATAGACAACACAAGCCCAGTGACAGAGTCACAGCCTCCCTGTTCCTGTTAGTCTTCTTGCTAAATTGTCATCGATGCTTGTAAAGCCAACAATCATTTGAAAAAAATATATATTTAGGCATTTAGGAGATTATTCGTCAAAAACCCAGCTGGTTCTGAAACCAGGTTTGTGCTGTCCTCTCCTAGTCAGTGAATTTCCACTAAACATCATCTTTGGCTAAATCACACTGAAACAAGATGTAAAATCCCATTTTCTTTTAAGTGGGTCAAAATCACACATCGCAGCTTTTCCCCCACTTTTTAGTCTCATTCGTAAGACAAGCTGCTGTATCATCAATTCAAGGTGTCACACTCAAAAGACAGGAGCAGCTGCTGGGTGTGTCAAAGGTCGCTGATAAATATGACAAAACAATGCCAAACACAAACTGATCCATATGATGGCTTACTTCAAATAAATGGTTATTTTATTCATCTTCAACTTTCAGTGAACTAAAAACAAGAAAATGAAAAAAAACATGTCGGTTTCATGTATCTACAAGAAGAAGAAAAAGAAGCAAAACTATTTCACATCCATGACTGTGATCTTAAATCATTGGTTTTCAAAATGGAAAAGAAAAAAAGTTATTTTATTGTGAATCCGTTTAATTCATGGATTCACCTGCACATATATCCACCTGTGCACCCAGTGTGTGGTATGTGCCGTTACCATTTGAACGTGCAACTTGATCCCCAACCCCACCCCAACCCATCACACATATACGGACCTCCGAAACTGGATGTACAAAAGCTTGTGTTTAGCAATAAACAGTGCAGGGCCTTAACATAAACAGCTAAGGCTCCTCTCTCTCCCCCATCCCCTCCTACCCTGCAGCCAGGTTGGAATTTACATAATGGATGGGCAGAACCCATCTCTACAAAATGACAGAAAACAGAACAGTGGGAACACGAGGAAGAACAACAACAAAAAAAAACAACATACACACAGAATACAGCAACTCCCTCTGTATCAGTCTCACTTTTGTACACGCATTCACACAAAAAAATTGCAAGCATATAGCCAAACAAACAGTTAGAAATAGTTTTAGAGAGAAAAAACATGATTGAACCCTGGACACTTGTTTTCTTTGTTGCCGTTTGGTGACGAGGGAGAAACAAGTTTGGGAGGTAGAGGAAAAAAAGAGCGTTGGGCCGACAGGGGGTGGCAGGTCGTGGGAGGGGGACCCAGCGGGTGTTATTTCTTGGACTTGGCGGCCTTGGCTGAATTTCGTGGCGGGGTGACCGGTCTCCCAGATCCCATTCCTCCCCCTCCACCATAAGGATACAACTTTTTATCTGCTGGCTTCAGAATCTGTGAGACAAAGAAGGTCTAAATTAGCTTGGCAAATGTACACACTGAACTCTAATGACTGAAATCCATTTTTCAGTGTTCTCATTGAATACAGCGGAACAAATTAAACTCAAAAGGTTAAAAAAAAAAAAAATCAATACCCTTTGCTATGATTTCTTAATCCATACTGTATAATGTTACAATGACATACAGATTAGCTTCATTACAAAATCAAAAGTTTCTGTTTCACAAACCTGGAAGGAGCACATGAGTGTCTCATCCACACTCATCATGGCACCAGCATTGTCAAACTCTCCACAGTAGTTGGGAGCCGAGAATAGAGTAACAAGTTGCCTCTTTGCGAAAAATTCATAACCATCTTCTACCACCTTTGGACAGAGGAGAGATTGTCATTGATACAAAAGTAGAAGCAAGAAGTCAACACCACTTTGGTCCAGGTGGTTGTGAGAAGCAACAGAGACTTAAATTTTGAAGTTGCTTAACACTGTACACGATTTTAAATACTCACGCTCACATATTGTACATGAGCCACTTTATAGTAATCACCTGCTTTCTTTTGAACTCATACTGTAATAATCCTGAAAGATGTGTTCTTTTTAGTTTCAGTACGTTGAATTGAAATACTCTCAGTGGCCACAACGAACACTTAACGTACACGGACAATTCACAGAGCAGCTGCTGCAGCACTATGCTTCCACTATAATCAATGAAAGCCTGACACCAGGAATGAGAGCAAAGTATAAGGGCTGGAAAACACACCAGTCTTTCTTTTATAATATTTATACAAGTTGTGTGTGACCATTTCACATAGAAAAGGGTAATAAAGTCTCATTTTTAAACTAACAGTATACAGGAAATGAGTACTATGAATCAAACAGGACTTCAACCTTGGGGTCTTGATCCCCCTGTCAACATTTGTTGTGCTACTATCAACTAACGGTTGCTTAGTAACTTCATCCCTTACAAAGTCTACTGATGTCTGTAGACATTAATTTGCTCATAAATTACACAAACTTAGTGAGGAAACCAGAAGTTCGACAGCACTGTGCTGGGAACCAAACTGAAGATACAAGTCAAAACATACAGCCTGCAGCATATTAACTCTGCAAACAATTCACTTAGCTGTACGTATTCAATGTAGCCAAAATGTTAGGTATACCTGCATAACCTGGTGAAATCCAAGACAAAACACCTGCCACAAATTCTTAATTAGGTAGGGTTAAAATGTTTGATTATCTGCTGACACTGTCAGAGGAGCGTTAATTCAGCTGTGGCTGTAAGGTTGTGGTTAGTGGTGCTGCTGTACTGGACTGGGTTATATTGAAACGTGATTCTGATATTCTTCTTCCTTCATGTTTTTAAATGAGCAAATTATCAGAAGGCCCTCTCATTACAATGCAGTTCTATTTATCACCACAGCAAACTGCAACTGCTGTAATAAACATACAATTAAATGAATACCTCTTCACAGTGTCAATCAAATCTGAATAATATTATATAATATACTATGATCATAATGGTAGAATTTATGGCTGAGCTTTTCTTACTGGATTGTATTACATTTTACAGAGGTACCACATAAAGTGGCTACTGTGTGTAAATTCACAGTCTTTTGATTAAAATCAGGAAATAAAGAGGACAAACAGACACAGCTTCAGTTAACAGCAGCCAAGGTTTCTTGGTTTTTAATCCATACAAAATAACTAGTAAACCTTACCTGATGTGCCCTGCATATTAGGTCCATGTCATGTTTGTGCAAAAATTTGGCCACCACATCTGCCCCAAATGTGAAGGAGACACCACGGTCATTTTCCCCCCAGCCCAGCACATCTTTGTCTGGATCGGCCCACAGCAGGTCGCACAACAAACCCTGGTCAGGCACGTCTGTGGGTCGCATTACTCTGCGGATTTGCTCCATCGACTGAAGATCAGGAGACAGGCCTGGAAAAGAAGTACGCAGGAAACACATGAGCATATTAGTCTGGCTCTTATTATCTAATCTTCTTAAAATCATACGTTAACAAGGCCTACCTCCATGACAGCAGAAGATTTTCTCATCTACAATGGCAGCCACAGGTAAACAATTGAAGCAGTCTGTGAAGGTCTTCCACAGCTTAATGTTATACCGTCGCTTACCTGCCAAAATGAGAAAAGAAATTAAAGTTTAATGCAACAGTCCAGAACACAGATATGATTTTTTTTTTTTTTCAATTTACAGGCTCTGTGTCCACTTACACTCATCATAAAAGCCGTAGATTCGATTAATAGAGGCGCATTCGTGGTTGCCACGCAGCAGGAAAAAGTTCTCTGGGTATTTGATCTTGTAGGCTAGAAGCAGGCAGATAGTCTCCAGTGACTGCTTTCCTCTGTCTACATAGTCGCCCAGGAACAAGTAATTGCTTTCTGGGGGGAAGCCTCCATATTCAAAAAGCCGGAGCAGATCGTAGTACTGACCATGGACATCACCTGCAGGGGGCAGCAGAGAAGTGCAATTTACACACCACACTTTCACTGTTACTGGGTGTAGCTGCCTGTACATGCAGAGTCCACACTTATCAGCTGATAAAATGCTTAATTACAGACAAGCAAAACGGCTAAGTAAATCATGGACAAAACATTTTATGATTACCCATGTGTTATGCATAAGAGACAGTCCGCAGTGCAGCTTCTTACATTCGATTTTCACTCTTTGCCTTGATGCTGCAGACCGACTGTTCAACACAGACACCTCCACTCATTAAAACTCACCACAGATTTTTAGGGGAGCCTCTAGTTCAAGCAGGATTGGCTGGCTCAGGAAGATTTCACGGGACTTGAGGCAAAGGCCACGGATCTCGTTCTCTGTCAGCTGGACATTCTTCCCTGGCCGAGAGCCCTTGACTGAAAAAAAGGGAGATAATGGAAAAGACAGTTTATAGGAGATATATTAACACCACAAAGACATGCCTATTCTCAAAGCTGCAAGAAAGAATGACGTAAAGCACAGCAATGAAACGTGATCCGCAGGTTTTGAAACAGACCACCAGACCGAGAAGTTAACACCTCCCACCAGCCAAATGGCAACAAATTCTGTTAGCGGTCCAGCCTTACAGCCACTTCTGCAGGTAACCATATCATTGAGAGGTAATATTGTACTGTGTATTTTGGAAATCACAAGCTACTGACATGAGACACTTTTTGTGTTTACCAAACCACAGCACAACAAGATGAGCCTGTAAAGTGTGCAAAGATGTGCAGCATCTGAGAAAAACGGATCAGTGGAAAGTAGCTTGACGTTGTCAGCCTCAAAAGCAAGTCTTTCTGCTTAGGTGGCAGTTCAGACTGATGCTAGGAGAAAGATGTGAAACCCACTTCCCCTTGTAGCTGATGAAGCTGCGGCAAACACGTAACTAGGACTCGCTCTATTAAGAAGCAAAGAATGGCTCGCTAAAGGGTGTAATAACACAATTTCAAATCAAAAATAAGGCTAAGAAACAAGTTGTAACATAAGCAGATGTCATAAATTGCATACATATAAATATAATAATGCAATAATTAAGATGATATTCTGTTCATGTCATCCAGCTACCAGCTAGGTGACTGATGCCATCTTAAGAATTCAGCAAGTCTGTCTCCTTTTCACACGTACCACACTCTGCAGGACGCCAAACACAAAATCATGATAAAGAGGGACATACTTAATCCAATTTATTTTACTCACAAACTTTTTGCTTGAAATCAAGTATGTATTGTCATAGCTTTAATGCTACAAATGGTAGGAGTGTAAAAGTTCCCTTCAAAAAAAAAGTTGGTAGTTTCACAGGCAGTCGGAAATTACTTAAACCAAACCAGGACTACTGGTCCTAATTCAGATAAAAATATTGGTCCACTGACATGCCAAATGTAGGCCACAGAGGTGGTGCTATGCAACTGTATCTCAGTGAATGTGTGTGCATGGCACCCTTATGCAAGACTGCTCCTGATGGAGTTTGGAATCAGGTTTGTTTGTATCACTGACAGAATCAATCACGCCCCCACTCGTACATGTGCTGCTTGATGCCAAAGCAGTTCCCAACACAAACTGTACAAGCCTACTAATGAGGAGCCTCATTCCCACCCAACAAATTCTACACAGGCCACTGCACAAGTAATGTATGTATAGTGGAGAAGACAGAACTGCCTCCAACGATCTGAGTGACAATTATATTCAAGATGCGTGTGAACAGAGCTCTCTGTAATATGTTTATGGGACTGATTTAATAGTTATCAGGTGTTTGCCGGTTAACAGACAAATGCATTCACTTTTAAATAGCAGACGAGTAAACCGATGCACACGTGGATGATAGCAAAACCAGTCATTTAAAAACTATACATGTTTGTTGCACTACATTACATCTTTAATTGCACCACCTAGTTCTGGCAAAGCTTAAATCAACCTCAGACGCAATGCTGCATAATTATATCTGGAAGAATAGCTGCCTCGTCGATACTGAGATCACAATTTCTGCCACCACTCTCACATTGTAATGACTGAGCTATTTACTAAAACCTGTTTGAAATGTACCCGATGCCCTTCGCAAGAAATAAATTTGACAGTGCAAATCCAATTTAAATAAGACCATATGAATACTACCAGTGGAGCATTCAAGCAAATAAAAACAAATCTCTACATACAAAATACTGTTTCAATAGAACTGGAAGCTATCCTTTGTCTAGAAAATCCATTTCTCTGTGTGCTGACGATGGTGTAACTGTAATTGTATGCTCATAGGAAACACTGAATGGCCAAGCCGCTGAGACTTGATTTACCAGAACAGGTACTTAAACACACTTTTAGCCACAGTTATGCCTGCATCTACCTCAGTTATTACAGAATTAATGGCACTGTATCATAGACTAAAAGGAGGATTGTATTACATAAATCTCACCCGTTTCTGATAACTTCACCATAGACAATGGATCAAGAAAACTAATGTGAGCAATTTTAATAGCTATGTTATATATACACAGACAAAAAGAGATGGAGACAGAGGTAAATCTTAAAGTTTTTGCCCACAACTTCAGAAAGTCACATATCTTTTACTACTTGTGAAATGTTACACACAGCACCTGACACTTAATTACAGACCATCGCTCAGAAAAATTAATCTAAGTTTAATAGTGCTTGCAAAGCACTTGGAGAGGGAGGGCGAGAGTAGATGTCAACAAATGGATGTAGAATAAAGGCACTATCCTGAAGCGACGACTAAAAGCAGTGAAAAGTAGATATAAATACTGCAGTGCTGCTTGTCACTTTAAACCTGGATTACAGAAGGCTAAGCCCTGACAAAGCTTACTCCAAAGTTAGCCACATAGCTAGTGGGCAACCATGAGCTTATCATGAGGGGCACAGACAAAAGGCTTTCCACTACACTGATCAGGAGGCGGAAAACAAAGAGCTGGACCAGCGCAACAGTAAAGCTGTGTCGGGCGTGCTGGAATCAACAGTTGGTTTGGTCCAACACTCCTGACACAGTGCTGGGTGTTCTGGCTGGGCTTAGGTGATGTCACGCTCTCCAGACATGCTATTAGCAACACACTCCCCGAGTTCACTTAGCTGTAGATCGACGTAAGTAATCCAATTGAAACTGCTCATTATCCAAACACATTTAATTGGTTTGGTCTCGAAACACAGCCAGCAAGCAGGAGAGTTACCTTGTTGTCTCCATAGGAGACTGAGCTGGCATGGGGTAATTTATCAATCTTTTAATGCACGACTTGCAGTGGGACAGCTATTCTTGAATCTCCTGCAGTCCTGCACACAGCAGTACAATAACAATAGCAACATTTACTGGCAAATGCTTATTCCCAGCAATAAAACTGCAAATGCTGAAAAAAGGTCAAGCGAGTTACATAAGAGGATATAAATACTGCCACTATCAGGCTTGTTTGTCTTCTCCTGTGTTTGGCAGACAACCTTATCACGGCCCAAGTACAACAATCCAGGTACAAAACACTCCAGTAGCCAGCATGGCCCACACTCAAAGTCAAACTCCAAGCAGGCGCTATGACTGCATATGCATATTTGTGCATAATCCCAATCACCTCCACCAGCTCAGCTTAGTCTGATCATGCAGGGTCTATATTTAAGAAGATAAACAAACTGAGGGCTAAGGTCAAATTAAAAACAATGTTAGGCCTGAGAAACTTCTCTATATGCAGTGGACCCTATTTACTGCTCTAATTTTTTTCAGATAAAAAATATTAATAAAGGCAGAATTTTTCCTTATCCACAAACCCCCTGAATCAAATGTGTGATTTGAGATAAGGGGTTATATAATTATTAGATTCATTTTACTAACCCACATACACAGGATTACTGCAGTGAAACTGCCAAGTATTGATGTGAAGCAGACACAATTTCTACACCCAGTGCACTCACCCTGCAAGGACGACTATAGAAGGTCACAACCTTATTTCTTGTGCTCTTTCGATGAACTGTACAGTTGGGTCTGGGGAGATTTATGTTTCTGTTTGATGTCCTCAGGGTTCCTGTTACACAATCATCATGCGGATGTGAAGATAACGCAGCCCTGTTTTCCCCCATACACCTCCAACCATGACAAATCTGTCTTCACACACTGTATACAGTTGGCATTTAGAGATCTAAAATCCTTTGCTCAGGAATGGTTTGCATCAGACAGAGAGGCAATGCAGATACAATTACTCCATATCTGCCGAAAGGATGTCTAAAGATTTTAGCAAAAACAATTCCAGTGCATTTTTTACAACCTGACTAGTTTCCACACAATGACTTACAGTCACTTGATAAAAAGGAACTATATAGCTATTCTGTTTTTCACATTTTTTAATAGCAAAAACATGGCACTGCTATGTATCAAAAAGAAATTCGGAAAGTGTGTGCTTCAAATGCAGCTGCAAAATAGCAAAGAGGGCCAACCAGCAGTTCCTCACGGTTAAAGTGAGCATGTGCCAATCAAAGTATTGTTATTTGTACACCTCATTAACAAGTCACTCTGGGAGGACTGGGGCCGCAAATTGTAAACAGATCCTTCACCATGCAACTGCAAAACAGCACAACACAGCACAGCCCACCCAAGTAAGTGAGGAGCTCTAGTGGGAAAGGAGTGACTAATGGGGTAAAAAAAACCTCATCACTGCAAAACTGTTCTTGCAGGAAGCCTTTGTCCATCAGAGTTAACGCTTAAGTCACAGTTATAATTTCTGACTGTTATATTGTAAATAGCCACTCTCAAATCCTCCAACTAGTGTCAGAAATGATTTAGACTGGGCGTTTCTGTTATCCTGAGCTGAGAGACAGAAATATATCTGAGGCTGAGTTCCATTTCTCGATGGAAAAAGCTAATGCATTAATCAAAACCCATAAGCCTGAAACAACTAAAGCATCCAAAGACGTAATTTACATAAATACGTGTGTAATGTCCCTCTTTTTCCGGTCTACATCACTCTAACGTCACGTATTCCCTTTGATTTGTAGACAAGACCACAACAGTGTATCGCCAATGAAAACACATGAAGAAATGTCTATTATAAAGAAATATATATCTCCAATCAATAAACGGAGCTTAACAATCCATAAAGAGCAGGGCTGATTTGGTTTCAACCTCTGATCCAAATCCAGCCATCGAGATTGAGAGCAGAGCAATCTTAAGTAGGCTACTACAACCTACCCTGACTGTCTTTAACTTGAGCTGACCTACCTGGTTTAAGAAATACACATTTCACGACCATCCAAATTTCACATGGTTAAACAGAAACACTCTGCTGTATAGTGGGTTTGGTCCTCCTCACCTTCCAAGAGACGCTGAATTATAGAGTCGATGTTTAATTTGTCCGGCTCCGCCATTTTCTTTATTTTCTGACGTTCTCGGGCAGTCAAGACCTTGGTTTTCTGTGTAGCACCTTAGATTATGAGAGCAGAAAGAACAAGATAGAGACACTAATGGTTACTCGTGATATACATCATAATGTACACTGGTTACCTGACGAATGTCTCGCTAATCAAGAAACGTCAGGACTGGAGCAATCAATGAGCTTATGCGAGCTTGAGCTAACCCAGCTAGCCGGGTAGCTATTAGCCAAGTAACATAAGCTACACATACAAACTAGCAGCAGCACAACTGAGCCGCGGCTAGTTAGCTAACGTTAGCTATATAATTAAACTTGAAAACACACAAAATGTCGGCGAACCTTGTCTTCGGTTTAACAACAATCCTCCTGGGATGAAAATGATGTGAATATTTATCCTCTGAGTTCAATCTTGGCCCTTTTCCCTTGGTTCGTCCGGGTCGCTCTACTCTTCCCCCAGGAACTTTAAAAGAAGGCCGTTTCTAGCGAAGCGTCTACGGTAACGCAGGAGGCTGAATCAAACCGAGTTCTTCATACGTTTCTCACAATCTGATTGGCCCATCGTTGAATTCAGAACCCAAACCTGCGGACCCGATTGGATACATGCAGGGTCCGTCTTATGCGTAGGACCCCGCCCACAACCGTTGACAATGGCATCAATGGAGATTTAAATAAAAGCTCAGAGCGCGCCGCCCAGTGTAAACATTCGGAACTGCAGTGTGAAACCTAAAATTAGCCTCTCTACAGCAATTTCATCTGACCTGTCCACAGGAGGCAGAGTAATACCTATACATCCAAAAATATATCTAATAATCTATGAAAGTCACATTTTTTTTCATGATTTTGCATTAAATTGAAAGCTATAGTTAAGACATTACACAAGCAAGTGTTACACAATATAATAGGGCATCTGCATTATCCAATTAAGTTGCAAAATAGGAAGCAAATGCCGACCAACAGTATCATTTTCCAGAACTATTCTATTACTACTGACAGTAATAATGATAATGATGATAATAATGACAACAACAATAATAATACTTAATAATAACAATAATAACAATATTAATAATAGAAATAATAATAAGAATTCTTCTTCTTCTTCTTCTTCTTCTTCTTCTTCTTCTTCTTATTATTATTATTATTATTATTATTATTATAATTTTTTTTTTTTTTTAGCAATATTATCACCAGTCTATCGCAGGACTACACATAGAGACAAACAACCACACTCACATTCACACCTACGGAAAATTTTGAATTACCAATTAACCTCAGGACGTTGTTGGACTGTGCGGGGAAGCCAGAGTACCCAGAGAAAACCCACGCATGCACAGTGAAAACATGCAAACTCCATGCAGCCCAGTCTGGGACACAAACCGGGGATCTTCTAGCTGCAAGGTGACAGTGCTAACCATCAAGTCACTGTACAGCCCAAAAACATTTAAATTAAATTCTTTCTTTTTTTTAATTTTATCTTGAAATTTACCATACGTGATGCACACTGAACAAACATTACAGAAGGAATGTATTACCCAATCATAAATTTGTTTACATATTATCCAGTTGTTTTAAAACATAAAAATAATATTTTTAATGACTGCTCAGTTTACACGGACAACTGAACAATAGTGTACATACATTTATTTAAATGCTCTTCTTGAATAAATGTTTGTGTACCTCACCTGAGTCTTTTGATTTTAGGGTACTTGAGTTATCTTGAATTATAAAGTAAATATTTCTATAGCGTAAGATAAGGATAAGGATAAGGATAAGGATAAACTTTATTGATCCCACAGTGGGGAAAGTTCACCGTTACAGCAGCTCCAAAGAAAAAGTATAAAGGCAGTGCAGGAATAGATAAGAAAAAGATCATACATACAAAGCATATGGTGGGCAAATAAAATATGAAGCATTTTTATTGGCTACACATAAATGTATAATCTAGTAATTGATCATGTAAAAACCAGTAAATCCATGTCTCTGCATTACGTAATCATTAATTCATGTTGCTATTAACATCACTATTTGATGCTACTTTAGTTAGCCTCAATTAGGGATTGAACACTTTTACAGAGTAAGATTTTACATACACAACATGAGTGAATTAAATATGAAGCATTTCAGTTGTACACACATTCATGTTAATCTATGATCATTTTTATTCTTATGGTCTGAAATTAAGAAAAGCCAAACCTCTACTTCATTTTAAGTTTTTTTTTAAAAAATACTTTAGCCTTATGTTGTTACAAACACCAATGTACTTTTAGTTAAGTTGATTTAGTTTGTAAAACAGTTCCATTTACTTAATTTAGTGGTAGAATAAGTCTATACCACAAACAGATTTTAAATATTTCATGTGAAACTACAAAGTACTAGTAAAAAAAAAAACAATGCTTCTTGTTGAAATATAATTAAATGCCTGCATGTTGTATCTGTTAGAATACACAATTTCGACTATGTGTGTCTTACATACTATTTTCTTCTCTATATTTTTAAAAATCCTCTCTGTATCTTTTCACACTGAAACTTAATATTATGCAAACTATGAAAGTGTGTCACAGAATGTGTTAACAGTGGCTGCATTCCTCTTCATTTCCTCATTTATTTTCCTTCTCATGATCCACGAATCCCGGCTTTTAAAGTTACGCAAAAACCCACCCGTCACGTCACAGTTTCGACAGACGTAGGTGTGTATGAGAGGAGGTGGGGGGTTACTTGGGATGTGCAGCTATGGAGGCCTGGCTGGTATTTGTTTGTGTAGACGGTGGAGAAAAATGGGGGCAGTCTTCCAGGTGACTCACCGTTTTTTTTTCTGGTAACTTGTGATCGATACAAACAAAATGATTCACCCAGCAGCAGCATCATCATCATCATCACCACAATTACACAAACCTTTGTAGATGTTTCTTGGTCAGTTTTGACTACTAATGCCAAGATATTGCAAATTTTTCTCCTATAAACTCAAAAGTTTTTCCATTGGAGGCCTCCTTAGCTTCACAACAGGATTAAGGTGGGACAAGAGAGGGAAAGATGGAAGACAAGCTATAGGACAAGTCCAGTCTGGTCTTGAGGTCCTTCCCTTCTCTGTATTACCCTGTTTCAAGCTGAGCCCCACCTACATCCCACATTCCTCTACAAATACCCCATCCTCTCTTACAGCTCCTACATAACGCTTTTGTACATTTGAAAACAGCATCTTAAAAACTACGCACAGGTGGGGGAAAAAAAGGAAGAACCTCAACTGACACCTCATCTAATTTTTAATTTTTCACAAAAGGTAGGAATGTTTTTTTAATCCACTTTTTATTCAAATGGACAGTCTGAGTGCTGAAAAGAGACAGGATTCTGCAAAAGCTTGAAATAACAGAGGATGAAAGGATTGGTTGAAGGATTAGTTGGATACCTTTTTTATTAATGGACACGAGGAAAAAATGCGTAAAGTGCAAATAAACAGCCGTGAGACCAGGGAAAGAAAGGCTCACTATTTGCTTTATCTGTGCTCATAATTTTTAAGCATCTATATTAGAATTGACAAGGATGACCTAATTTATAAGGAAACAAAATGTATGTGTGTTTGATTGCAGTAAAATTAAGAAATAAAAAGTCATTTTGAGGATGAGCTGAACTTTCAGGAATAAAAACATTATTAAATGCACGAACTCACATCAGATTAGTTTTCAGTGTTTAATCTGCTCTGAAAGTTTGCTATCCGGGGCGGGTCACATATGCTAAAAAATGCTTAAAAGTAAGATATTTTTGTCCAGGTCTAAACCCTGACTGGGTTATTGGCCATCCTTTGTTATTTCAGTAGATTGAAGGTGGAGAAAACTAGATTTAATGATCACCAGAGGAAATAAAGTTGGAGGCATTTAGTTTGGTCGATAAAACGTGTCTCGTGGCGTGAGATTTTACGCTTTTCTGTATGAGTGAGGAACAAAGAGAAAGAATTTGGTGTATGTGCAATTAACACAGATGCCACAGAACATCCTGAATTGATCCCAGTGCCATGTACACGTGTGCTTTGCTTCTCCAATTTTTGAATTACACATTGTTTTTCAATACAAAGACAAACCACGAAGTTAGATTTTCCAAGTAAGAAGTTATGAGGGAGGGTGCAACATGTCCTGGGTGGAGATCCAGGGTGTGCAGGCCTGTTGGGACATGAGCTTGTTTTAAAAATGTAGCCCTACACCACATCTTCTGTGAGGATCTATCAGAGGGAGCGGGTGTTTGTCTGAGTGTGCCTTCAGCTATGTGATCACACACAAAACCCCCACAGATTAACTGTAATACTGTCTAACAACACACAAAGACATGTTACATCCTAGATTTGTGGAAGAAGTTCAACAACTCCTCCTCTAACTAGAACAGCAAATGCTAATGAGCTACAATCAAACAGCAATTAAGCAGAAGTACAGGAAATTAAGAGCAGAATTTTAGCATCTTAGTGGGAAAAAAATGGAAAAAATCTTAGATTTTAGGATACAAGACGTAAGACAAATGAAACTTTAAATACCAAACAGTTAAAGAAGAAAACATAAAGACTGAACAGAGTGCTGTGAAGCAGCAAGGAAAGCTTGAATCATCTCCCTCATGCCTCTTTGGTTTCTCTGGTTTTTCTAGAATGGGATCTGTTGGAGTTCAGATTGTATGTGTGGCCCTCGGGGTCCTCGGCCTGATCGGGGCCATCGTTTGCTGCGCTGTTCCTCGCTGGAAGGTGTCTTCCTTCACAGGATCCAACATTGTGACTGCGCAGGTAACATTTTAATCCAAGGACCTACACTACACAACTACACACAATGATTTCTGACCCTTTTGAACATATGTACTGTATATCTCTATATAAAAAAGACATGATTTCATCACTTTTAGATGAAGACCTAAAGAAAGCAGACTATTCTACTGAAGTATTTAGGACATTTTATCGAAGTAAAAAAAAAAAAACTAGCAAAATTGAAATATTAAAAATCCTATGCATCACAAAACATACTCAAAAGTAAAAGTGAGTGCCAGAATATTGAATATTATGTCCGTGGATTATTATTGCACATCTATTGTTGTGTAAGTTGCATTGCGTTTTTATTGCGTTTTTTTGTTCAGGTGAAGCTGATGTGACCTATTTAATAAAGTTTTGGGTAGTTCAACAATAGCAGTGCATAATATGAAAGTACATTACATGTTTTGTGAATGATGTGTTTGCAAAGTGACCCAGACTGTCAGATAAATGTAGTGGAGTGAACAGCACAGCATGTCCTCTTTACTTACTGTGAAGTATTGTTAGGTGAAGATGCTCAGGTTAAGTATATGAATAATGCATGAACTGACTTTGTGTTTTCGTTCCGTGTGTGTGAGCAGAGCGCTCAGGAGGGCCTGTGGATGGAGTGTGTGGTGCAGAGTACCGGCCAGCAGCAGTGCAAGAACTACGACTCCCTGCTGGTGCTGTCCTCCGACCTGCAGGCTGCCCGTGCCATGACCATCATCAGCTGCATGCTCAGCTGCCTCAGCCTCCTCATCCTGTTCTGCGGCGCCGACTTCACCACCTGCATCGAGAACGAAGACGCCAAGCCAAAGATCAGCCTGGTGGCCGGGGTGGGCCTGCTGCTGGCCGGCCTGCTGGTCATCATCCCCGTCAGCTGGTCCGCACACATTGTGGTGAGGGAATTCAACAACCCCCTGGTGCCTGCTTCCCAGAAGAGGGAGCTGGGAGCCTGCATCTTCGTGGGCTGGGGAGCCGGTGTGCTGCTGCTTCTGGGTGGAGGTCTGCTCTGCTGCTTCAGCAGGCCCAAATCTGGCTCAGGAGGAACCGCCAAGTACTACAGCAACAGCGCCTCAGCACCCAACAAAAACTACGTGTAGTGGCTTTATAAAAGGGACCGATGTGTGAGGGAAAGGAGGGCAGGGGGATTTAGTTGGTAAAAGACTGGGAAGCACAAAAAAGTAGATGAAACCTTGGGTTATTTTGAAAAAGTGTAAATATTAAATGCTGACACTAACTTGGTTCCATACTAATAGTCATGCTAGTGATGTTTTGATTTTGGGTGTTGGGTATTTCATATGCTATGCAAGTAAAGGCTGTAAATTATCAATCAAACTCAGCATGAAAACATTTTATTTAGGTTCCTGCCTTGGCGTATATGATATCAACTATAATAGTTTAGCTTCAAAAATGTTGCTTTCTACTTATTTTTCTTGAAACATGTGACCTCAAAATTGATTTTAAAGAACAGCACAAGTGTAAAAGAACATTAAAGGTTATGAAAATGTGAAACGTGTATTTGTGAAAAGAAAAATAATCAGATTTTGTGAGCTCTAAGCTCAACGTTTAAAGAGCCAAATGGCCTTTTTAAATGCACTAATGGCTCATATTTCACATACAGTTTGCATGTTTAACCACTTGTCTATTGTTCCTCTTTTATCTTGGATGCTGTTAACTATCTGTGGTCAGACATAGCGACAAAATAGTCTTTAACCAAATGTGTCTCAGTAAGCCTCAGGGAGTGTCTGTGTGCACTTGTTTCTCTGATGATATGTTCTTAGCATCCACATTACATTTCATTGTATAAGACATTTCTTGTTGCTCATTTTGTTTTGTTTCTCATTTTGTATGCTGACAAGTATTACTGAATAAAATTTGGTCCATTTCAAATGTGTATTCCATGGTTTCTTTTTTTTTTTTAAGAAAAAATGAGTCAAAAATGTACTTGGAAAATACAGAAGACTTTATTTCAAACTAAAAGCATATATTAAAATAGGAATTTTAAAACCAAATAAACAAATTCAAGCTTCAAGCCAAAAAAAAATAGTTTTCTAACATCCACTGTATTAATCTCTCCCTTTGTCTCACTACAATGAAAAGTTAACAACAGTTTTCTCCCTCTAGTTGTCATTCCTTGCTCCTCTGCTTATCTCTTGACTTCTGCTCTTGGTGTATATTTTTGGTTTATGTTTATCAAACTTTCCGGGTTTAATGCTTGCTCTCCAGTTCACTCACACGCTTGGTCAGCTCCTCTATCGCTGCTTTGAGGTCTTTCACCTCCTTCCTCAAGGACTGAACCTCCTGAAAGACAGAATAACAGTCTTGATGTTCATCTGATTGCATACTGCAACATTAGTTGTTGGTTAGGTGGATTTTCATGAGTAAAAAATATGTTTTTCCTTGCTACGGAAAATAAAAAAAATATTATTTACAGCAAAAAGCAGCATAATTACACTTTGACAGTACTTCAGAAAGTCCTGCATCCCAAACTGTATAGAAGTATCAGTGAAGTCTGGAATAAAACTCAAAATAAAAGTACCAATATGCAGAAAAATAACACATAAGCTGCATTTCACTGTTGTAGCTACTCTTAACTACTTTCTATAAGTACTTCAGGTTTCATCTGTAGAAAATGCATGATAATTAATATTTAAGTGGAAATTAAGTTGCAAGTAAAACCTCATTTAACAACTAAATCTGTTAAATAAATGGAATGGAGTTTCAAATGCAACCATCACCTCTTGAAATGCTGGAAAAAGCATAAAACAACATAAAATGGAAAATCTTAAGGTAAAGTAGAAATCATTATTATTATTTGAAAGTCTATTTTAGAGACTCACCCCGCTGCCTTCCTGCTGATTCCCTGCAGAGGCAGTCGTGGTCTTCAGGAGACTCTTGTGAACTTTGAACTCCTTGGCTTTGGTGGTCGCTACGAACCCGTCCTTTAGGGATATCAGGATCGGCTGTCCATCTTTGCCTTCAAACCACTCGTCAGCTTCAACCGAGGGCTCGGGGCCGATGGTGTCCGGGTACAGATCCTCCTGGAACAGATCCGACTACACAAGCAGAGAGAATAAAGAATTAAGTGACCCACAAACTCATTCTAATGGATAAAAGTGCACTTCAGCTTGTTAAACCTTTACCTTGCGGGGCACCGTCATGACTATGGGCTCACATTTCCTCTCATGGAGTTTGTAGAACCTAAAGGCAGAAACTTTAGTTCATATTTCAGGTTGTTGTGTCAGCATAGGTTGAGATAATGGGCCTGCTTTGGAGGCAGCGGACAGATTTTGCCCTCAAAATGTCAAACAATATAAGCAAGATAAAGAGTCGACAGCTATGCTGCAGTTCAGGGAAGAACAACGGTGCTTTGAGGTGAGTGTTTATGTAACAGTGAGTAACATGCTCATGCTGTGTTTACTGACTTAGTTTGCACTGGCTAATTATTACTAACATAAAGTACAGATGAGATTGATGTGGACATGAATGTCTGTACCAAACTGCACTGTTGCAAACCTACAAATGCAAACCTGCAAATGCAAACCTGCTTGTGGCACTAAAGGAAAAGTTCCTCCAGCGCCAGTGAACATCAGAAAACCGGAGTTGTGGTGCAACTGACCAAGCAGCTACAGTGTTATCATGGCTAAAATCACTGAACTACCTTTGGTTTTCACAAGACACAAACATAACTACCTGGCGATTTCACATTTGTTGACCTCCAGGCCCCTCTTGGGCATGTATCCCATCCCCTTCTGGCTCTCCTTGCTGCTGTACATGGACAGGTAGTGGACATACGGAGCTTCATCCGTCACCTCAAAGTAACGGATGCTGCTGTCGCCCTGTGACGAAGACAAACCAGTGAGCTGCGAGCGTCTGTGTGGGTGAGAATGACACAGAAAGATTTCAACATCTTGGTCTGACCTTTCCACAGAGGTAGACGACGCCAGTGTCTGGGTCGAAAAATGGCAGAAGGACGCCGCTGCTGGTGTCCAGCTCCTGCAGGGTCAACGGCTCTCCAAACTTCTTCTGTTAAGAGAATCAGATACACAAAGTTACACGTTTGATTACATCTGGTGTAATACACTGTAAAAAGTCTGCTCTAGCAGACGACAGGTAAGCCGGGGATCTATTTAATTGAGACTGATGTGGATAATGCAGAGCAAACACCCTCAGGGCTGTAATGTGGCTGTTGTGAAACATCAGTGTCGTAAATAGAAGTTACTCCCTAGTGAGAAATAACATTTTTGATACACCACGAAAGCCAAACTGTTCAGGTTTTTATGTAATATCTAAAAATTTAAGTCCACTTGCGCTCCTAAAAGTGTTTTTATGCTTCACTGTGCAGAGTTGGACACCAGAAAATCATTTTTAAATCATCTCCTGAAGGTGGACCCATCTTGTGTTCATCAGCTCAACTTTTCAACTGAAAAATATCCCCATTCATTCTATTCATAGAGTCTGAAGGTTGGGATTTTGTGTATCAGACACAGTTTATCTCAATATCTTAAAATATGTCTTGAGGGAGTGTTTAAAGGTGTATTTCGTATAAACACTACAGCCATTTTTTTTGCCAGGTATTTTTTTTTTTTTTTTTTTTTTAAGAAAAGTGTTCTTCATTTGACATAAAAAATTAAGATGAAATTTCCAGGCACCGACCAAAACTGAAAACTAAACCTTCAATAAACAACACATGTTTTTCTAAACAGGAACTTGATGTGGTGCTCACTAAGTTACATACATTTTATGTCGTAGAGACAAAATGTCAACCGCATTTTCATGGATATTTTTAGGATAAGCGTGAGGGTTCTGAATGTTGTTGAAGTTTTTCAGTTTGGAGTGACACTCACTGGATCCCACAGCGCCACCTGCCTCTCACTCATGCGACTGAAGCCAGTAGTGAGGATCTTGCCGTCATTCACAAACACAGCCCTGATAGGCCGGGAGCCCTCATGAGCTTTCTCCTTCTCCTGCAGGTGAAAAGTTTAACACAGAATAGAGCTGTAAATGTTCCATAAATACCCAAATAGATGCCGAAATAGATAGAAAACATAAAGTTATAGCTTTAAATGTTCTCCATAATATTAAATAATCAACTTCAACTTCTTTTCTTATCATTATCAACAATGTGCAAGAGATAAAAGTGCAACTAAAAGTCAAATACACATTTATTGGGTAATAACTGTACTGCTTAGAGCTATCATATCATTCTGACCAAGATGATTGTCTGAGAAAACCCCAACAGATTCTTAGTAGAACTGTGAGTTACATGATATTCCAGATGTTTTGGAAGAAATCCAGTTTAACTTTTTCTGTAAAGCTGCAGTATTGGTGATCGAGCAAGAAATGTGGTCAGATGAGGAAACCTACAAAGAGGACGGTGCCTTTACGTGGATCCAGCACCCGCATGGTCTTGTCCTTGCAGGCGGTGAGGATCCTGGAGCCATCCCTGTTCCAGCAGGCGCTGTAGATCAGGTCGGTGTGCACGCTGTCGATCCGCACTGCTGCTTCCCCACGGGCCACGTTCCACAGGATCACCACGTTATCGCAGCCTGCAGGGTCACAACAGTGGCAGATATAAAGAAGGGTTAAAGGGCTTCACTGTGGGCTCTATGTAAGAAAATTAATCTACACTAGAGATGCCCCGATCAGGTTTTTCGGCCCGCGATCCACGAATATTTAGTATCTGCCAAAACGTGATACCACTTTCCTATATATTATACACTTTGTATTATCAAGGAAAATACAAAGTAAACTTTATTTATTTAAGTATTGCAGATTAGCTGTAACCTCTTACTCTTTTACAGTCAAGGAGGAGGTAGGCAGTTCTGCGTTAGCAAGCAGAGGGCATTGTAGGTTTTTTGCTAGTAAAGGTGCACCATGTCAAAGTCTACTGTGACACTTCATGACATCTGGCCAGAGGAGTTTTAGCAAACAAAGTTGGGATTATCTAAAATGGTCTCCTATGTCCCAATGACATGTGACATAACTGTCTTTACAGATCATACATTGTGTCTGTGGCATAAAACAGAAAATTGTTCAAATTTATGACACCTAAGTGACAGCAGACAAAGAATCAGGCTTGGATTGGTTCCCATTCTGACCAGTTATGAAAGTCTTCATCATCAACTGGGACATCCCTAATTGACAATATTTGTCAAAATTAAAAACATTTTATTCAAGTATTACAGTGAAATTCAGCCTTTTTCTTCTCATTTTAAAATGCAGTGCTATGGTCGATTCAAGCTGATTCAGAATTTCACATTTGCTTTTCTAAGCTGTCAAAGCTTCAGTGTTATTTCCTGGTATCATGTTTTACATTTCCACGGTAATCGTAATAAACAGAACAGCAATGACAGCTGTCATGGCCACAGACAGCAGAAACAAACACCATATACAGAAAAGAGAACTCGGTGAAAAGTTTGGTGAGAAAGTCTTGATAGTACCGTTTGAAAGATGAGTTGGCTCGGCATGGAATAAAGGCCCTAACTTACACTAGAAACGTACTTTATGAAGATTAATGTCAGGCTTAAAAGCAGGGACATTCATGAATGAAAGGTTTGTACTGTATTAGCAGCAGTTAGGGCTGATTATTTAACATTAATATTTCTCTGCTGTCAGGGGAAGTGCATCTCGATTAAATGACTATTACTGACTGAATACATCTGTGGTAAATATTAAGATTTTAAGCAAACTGTTGCAGGAAACTACGCATGCATTTTGTCTATATGAGCAACGGCGGCATGTTTTTATTAGTATATTACATTTTTTCAATAATGTTGCTCAGTCCAAGCAGCTCTCATATTAGTGAAGTTATTTGGTGACTGTCAGACAGACTGAGGCTTCAGGGAGTTTTACTGTGAGCTGAAGTGTTGGGAGGGCTGAACAGTGTTGAGAGTGAAGAGGGTGGAGGCTGTGAGAACTTCCTCTTCAACAGAGGTGTGAGTCTCACTCAACAACACACCTGTGATGGATTTATGTCACATTCATCTCCGTGTGGTTCCTCAATACACATGATGCAGTTCCACACAGAAGTTCTCTGCCGTAACATGTAAACTGAGCGACAGTTAGTGTTTTAGCAGGTTACTGAGGGCGGAATGTGGGGAATACCTGCACTCATCAGCACATTATGAGCAGTGGGGTGCCAGCTCAGGATGCCGACACGTTTGGAGTGACCGTCCAGCTTCACAACAGGGTCTGTGAGTGACGTGGTCAGTCCGCCGTCCGGGATCTCCCAAATCTACTCATTGACGAAGACAATGAAGTGTGTAATTTACGTATCACATTGCAACACAAAGAATATGCCATGTCATACTTTAGAGAAAGACTGTTTCCTTACCATGACGCTGCAGTCCTCAGAACCACTAGCAATGATGTTATCATTGTGAGGACAGAACTCAATGTCCAGAACAGGACCTGTGTGGCCACATACAGTGGGGTAGGACATGTCGATACGTCCTGTCTGCAGAGGGAAGAACCAAGAGGACGATGACTGCAACTCTCAAATAAACTCGTCCATACAGAAACAAGGCAACTACAAAAAGTAAAGTAGATAAATGAATTTAAATCTGTGCATTATGAATACCTTCTAAATGTAAAATACTCAGTATTTACAGCATATTTTTTCCAAATATGGAAGAATTTGTGCTATATATTATATAAGTATTTATAATAGTATTTTCTGCTCATAGGACAACCGCACAATCTCAGTGTCTTTTTCCATATTGAATAACCCTGTGCAAGATTGTAATTTTCAACTTGCAAAGTAATTGGTGCAACATCTGAGTTTCAACATATAAAAGAATCTCTAAAATGTCAAAAGTACTTATGTATATTATCTTGTTTATTTTATAATGTTCTACTAATGTCTCTATATTCTTTGCTGTATTGCTGCTGCTGTAACACTACAAATTGTATTGCATCGCATTGCATCACATCACATCGCATCGCATCGTATCTTATCTTATCTTATTTTATTTTAAATTGTCTTACAAAGCAAGAAAAAAAACTGTAAAGTAACACAGATGTGTGATGAAAAAAGGTTAAAAAAAAACAAACAAAAAAAACATGATCTAATCCAGGTAGGAGGAGAAATTGATAGTCAGGTGATATAAATTCCAAAGCTATGCCTTCAATTACTCCTAATGCCTTGTAACCTGGTTACAGAGCATTTCAGGGCCTGGAAGGTGAAACTGCATTTGTTCGAACATGCCTCCATGTGGGAGAGCATCATGCAAAAGCAACATAACAAATTACATGTTAGAGTTAAAAAATTAGAAATGAACAATTTTCCAGCAAATCAATCAAATCTGGCTGCGGCGAATTTCTGAATTTGTTTTTTAAAGCAGGTAAAAAAACTTAAAGCAAGATAAGACAAGCACAACAGCAACCATATGTCTCAAAACAGGCAGATTTTATTTTTTTTTCCATTTTTCCACAACCCATTTCCCTGCAATTTTATGCCCAGTGGTCCCTTCATTTATTTTATTCCTTTGAGAATTATACACTACATGTGAGATAAGACCATGAATAATGTGGTTTCTGCAGGGGTCGCCAAGTTAAATTTAAGACTCAAAACCTCACATAGCGTGAGAATATGATCAAAAATCAGCAGGCACAATATGGATGACAATTATCTCATTTTTGTCAGTTTAGCAGTAATTTCTAATGACATAATTAATCACAGGAAAGACTGATGAGTAGTAGTGACAGTGTTTGATATACGGGTCTTAAGAGCCTCCTGCAGCATAAACTACTGTCTCCTAACAGACTGCAAACACATGCAAAAATATATTTTTTTATTTAACTTTGCAGCAAATTACAGCAAATATGAGAAATTACTTAAATAATTTCTTATATTTCAGTATATTTATTTCAGTAAAGGAACTCACTGCTTTGTAAAAAACTGCACAAACCTATACATGTGTTAGTAATGACAAGCCTGAAGGAACATATAGGTGATCCAAAGAGATGCTTCACTCAATTCACACACAAATGACCATTAACTGGGCCACAAGGCTTGCAATTTTCCACTTTTTCGGGGACAGAAAATGCAATAAAGAAGCCACCTATCACACTCCATAAGTGACTGCAGAGTAGTAGGGTTGAGGCCACATCCTGTCCTCCTGCACCGAGCTGACAACAAGCTCCTAATATGGTGAAAACTTCTCAACGGCAGAGCAAGTGACGTATAGAAAGACTCAAAGACAGCATCAAACTTCCTTATTTAGCTGAATGAGTGGTTGTGGCTGGCAGAAATCAAATTTTAAAGTACCAGCATGGAGCTGGGGATAAAACAAACAAACAAACAAAAAAAAAACACAATCAAGAACTTGCATCTGAAGTGGTCAACACATCCAAAAATGGCATGATGAGAAGTTACACAGAAGCGCAAAGAGCCAAGCAAGTTCCGGCTCTTGTGACCCACCTTGGTCAGAGGCAGCACCATGAAGGCTCCTCCACCGCTCGCGTCCACGATCATGGCCACAAACTTGGGGTTAACGGAGCAGAAGTTGCTGTCCCAGGTCATCTGGGAGATTCGGATGTCATCGTAGCATTGGTCAGCTTTCACAGCCTGGCCAAAGACGTGACGGAACTTACTGGTCCTCACAACCCTCCTGGACATGGTGAACTGAGGAAAAGCAAGCGTTTATAGAAAAAGCAAAACTTTGTGTGTGCAAAAGGTCTGCATTGAAACCTAAAGAAGCAAATCTATGTCATCATTTCAATGCATATGCTTCAACTATGCAGCAGCTTCACTGCTGTCCCTTTATGTTTGTGTTTTCTGATACTATTGTGGAAATATACTGACGACACAGTAGAAAGACACGACAGAGGGCACCTAAAAAAAGAGGAAGCACAACCTTTCACAACTGCTTCCTCTAGTCTGTTTGTGGCTGGAACCCTGTCTCATTCTCTCTTCAATTTGCGTTCCTGAAATAATTGTGCATGCTGAAGACAAGTGTACAAAGCAACAGCATGAACATGACACAAAAAACAAACAAACCATGCTTTAATCATGAATTTGAGCTGCTGTGTGCCTATAAAGGTAGCTGCTAAAGTGGCAGTTACACCACATCCTTCAGCAACAAAACCACTAACCCCTCGCTCTCACAATTTGTCATCCACACACTCGTGCCGTCATTGATTTTCCTATGAGTATACACAATTTAAATTACTTATTTTAACAAGCAAACAAATATATATAGCGAGTGCATCCTGAACCGAGGCAGGAGTCAGTCTGAGCACGTAATGAGATTTGTGTTAAACCTCAAATTACCCATAAGTTTAGTCAGAACCAGCTGCAAAATAAACCAAACATGCATCATTTAGCACTGCCAGTGAGAAACACTAAATAGATTTCATTTTACCTCCATTTGTAGACTTTACTTCCTGAAAGCTGCAGCTGCGCCTACGAGCTCACACTGGAATCGTGTAGGAGTCGTGCTGCATGTGCATCACAAGACCTCTCCTGCTTCTCTGCACCTAACTTAATAATCCTTTATAGAGTGAGCCGTAATTTTATCAGGAGCCTAAATGCATGTCATTGATCTGCCTCCACTGCTGTCTGCCTCTGTTGTGATGGAAAACACTACCAAGCACAGAGCAGGAAACAATTCACTGACTAGAAACAGGATAAAGTCAGACGATGTGCAACAAAGATGCCTAATTCAAATCAATGATGCTCTGGTATCTTCACCTACCTGCTATACAGTAAATGCAAGTGTTACAGGTAATATCATATCTTGTAAGATGCTCAGCAGGTGTAAATGAGCTGCAGGACAGATTGGAGGAAGATGTTTCAGGCCTACCTGGGAGTCGTGTGGAGGCGATTCAGCTTCGAGAGTTTCGGCAGCGACACCAGACACCCTGCCACCAGAATGAGAACTCAGAGAAGACGGTGGGTAAAGTACATCACAAAACGACATGGAGGAAGTGAGAATTTCAAATGAAGGTGGAAGTGGGAGGTGTCTCCTGTGACATTTTTGGGGTTAAAAAAAACTACAGAGGGCAATGTGAAGGCCTTTTCAGATTTTTTGTGAGATTATATCGAGATAAAAGTGTTAAAACAATGTAAACTTTGATTTAATGGAGTTCAGTCTACATTTATCAACAGATTCAAGCAGATTCAGGCCTTTGTCGCTCAGGAATCACCTCGTCATCAGAACCACTTCCTCTCTGACATGCAGTGATCATAAAACTGTTTAAAAAGCTGATCTGACCAATGTGATGCAGTTCACAGATGCATGTGTCAGAGCACAGGTGCAGGTTATTCTCTGAGAGGAGAAGTTTTGATGCAGCTTTCAGTGCAGAGACACCATATAGGAATCATTTTCTGACCAACTCTATTTACACTCCCCTCCAAAAGTACTGGAACAGTGAGGCTAGTTTCTTTATTACTGATGTAGACTGAAAATATTTGGGTTTGATATAAAACTATGAATATGAGACAAGAGAGCAACCTTTTTAGCTTTTATTTCCAGGTATTTACATCTGGATCTGATACACAACTTAGCAGATAACATTATTTGTAACGGAACACAAATACTTTTAGGTGAGCAAAAGTATTGGAACCAAACCTAATAATGAATATTTTCTCGTGTCTATCCTCCTCTATGGCAGTAAACTGAGTATCTTTGGGTTGTAGACAAAACATTTGAGATCATCATCTTGGGTTTTGAAAAGCACCAAACGACATTTTGCCCATTTTCTGACATCAGTTAACTGAGGAAATAATCGACAGATTGATCAAGAATCCAAAAATAATTGTTCGTTGTGGCCCTCGTGATGATTAGTTGTTGTGGACACACTAAAGACTTGCTTTCTCGAGCCCACTGAGTTGCAGAACAGAACACCACATGAGGTCCGTATTACCAGTTGCCAGTTTAGCTCCTCTTTCTGCAGGAGTCACAGCAGAAAAATGGGGCGCTTTAAGAATTTCTTTCAGGATTAAGAAAGTTCACACTTGTCTTATCAGAAATGTAGGAGTCAGTGCTTCTAGCAGTTTAGCCCAAAAATATCTAGATATTTTGATGTTTGCCGTATTCTTTCTAAAAATCTGTCCTTGAATCTTCATGTGCTGCAACATAAAAAAAATACTGGAAAGCCCTTTAAGCTGCATCAACTAACTGGTTTGGCTTGAACTGACTCTGTGATTAGCCGAGGCAAAGCGATGTTGTTGCGTTCTTGTTTTTTTCATCGTGACATAAAAATTTCATGCACACATAGCTTTACACTTAAGGGAACATTTGGCATAACCTCACCCATCAAAACTAAAGGAGCAACCAAATCCATTCCACTAAAATTCACATATTTTTTTATCTTTAACTGCCTCCTGTTGTTACAGTGTTTATGTGACCTCATGTGTATTTATTTTGGTACAGATGCACCATGAAGGTTACGTGTTGGAATGAAATCAGTCCTTCCAGCCAATATATGATCACTTTGTTGTCAGGCGAGCACAGAAAATGTTGTCTGACTGTTCTCATATTCTCCACGCAGATGTGAGCTCTGACCCTCTGGCAGGTGATAAAGAGTGTAATTAAACCACTTTAAAAGCTCATTTATGGCTCCTGCAATTAAAACTTTAAACTATGTTGATTGAGGCTGCAGGGCGTTGGGAGTCACTGGTTGTGTCTTAAGTGCAATTTGTGTAATTTGGAAATGTGATTTGCTACAGGAGTGTCCACACCTGCGGAGACAATAAAGTATCATATCATATCACATCACATCCAGTGTGAACATTTTATCTTTGTTTTTAGTGGAGCACACTTTCTTCACATTCTGGTGGCCAGAAACAATAGATAAAACATTTATAAAAGCACTTATTTATTATCATTCCTATTAATAAAAATATGAATGTTAAGGTTAAGAAAACAAATGAAAGTAGCTTCTACAGGCTGCTTTCAGCTCCACAGAGGGTTGTTTTGCTTTACTGACATTGGCATTGAGAAAATTTAGATTAGATTTTTTAAAAGTGAGTGAAGTTTATGATATTGTGCCGCCATGCATTGATGGTGTTAACAACAGGCATGCTGGTACCTTTATTAAAGGGAATTAGTGATGGGTTGCCTTCATGCATGAATCTTAGCTCAATAATAACCTAATTTTACACATGATTCATGTGGCAGTGCTGTTTGGATTGTGTAGGAGCAGTGTGAACTGGTACTAGGGGGGTGAATCTGGGACACCAGAGTTCACCGTCTAGCCTCCTGGAGGTGTTGTGGGACTAAATAGGTGAAACACCGTTAAAGGGAGGTTTCCACCTGATGACCCCCAGAGATGTGTTAGGAATCACTGCTCACTGGTGTGTATAGTGATGACTCAGGGATCCTAGGTCCTTCAATGAGTGTGTGTTCTTCTTGATGGAGCACAAGTGTCTCGTGTTTAAATTAACAATGATGCAGAAATGCATTTCACAAATCATGTTTTCAGGGGAGCTCATGTCCTTTTAAAGGGGCCAAGCTCCCACGTCTCATAACATTCTGATTAACAGGTTCTACTTCTGATTTACTTTTTGAAGAGCTGTCTTCAAGCAGTGTCCCTGTTTTGTGAGATTTTTCTACTATCAGTTGTAGTAGTTTAGGCACACTGATTTCTAATGCTCACTTGAGAGTTGTATTAACATAAAGCATTTTCTAACCTTGTGGTGCCAGATTTGAATGACCCAAAGCAGCCCTATACATCCCAAGCCAAGCCTTTAAGGTAACATTACATTATAGTAATGGTAAAAATGACTTTTCAAGATTTTATCACAGATTCGACCAAATAACACAGAAAAAAAACTGTTTAAGTCTAGTTGTAATGAATGTAAATGCCATTTCAATGTCATATAAGCTTCTACATGTCAAACCAGTGACAGGTATTTTCTGATAATAAAAGGGAAGATGTTGATTTGCAGGAATATGGACTTTTTGGGGGGAAATTTTAACCAAATTGTACAGCTATTTAAATTATCGCAAGCTGCCAAAAACCATTTCAACCATAATGGTGACTTTACTGTAAACCTACTTTTGACTCAACTCTAAACCTTCAAATTGAAGATGTGTCAAACAGCCAAATGCAATTTCCAGTTCAAACTCACATTATTCTTCACAAAGAAGTGCAAAAGTCACACACATACACATCCACAATTCTATATTTGTGAGGACCGAACCCCAACTTCACCTGTGCTGAATTTACTTCCAGGCTTTAACCCTAAAATCCGCCTAAATGACAGTGTGTTCGCTCCCAAGATAAAGCCCTATTCTCAGTTTGGTCCTCACAAAGACAAGCACACGCCCACACACATCTTCATAAAAGAAACATAGAATCATAAACAGGATGAAAGAGATGACCTGCAGGCAGGTTTAAAAATATAGACTTCAGTTTATTGCACAATCGTTGCTGGAGACTGAGGAGTGTGAGAGCCTGTCTGTTACACAGGACACTAATGTCGGACACACATGTGAAGTACAGCACAGGAACAGAGTGTGTGTCTGTGTTCGAGCGCGTTAATTTGCAAGCACACAGACTGGATAATGAGGCACTCTGAGGGTGCAGTCAGCATCCCGTCGGTGCAACAGGAGAAAGTAAACCGGACAACATACACATTTCATGCTTGCATGGGTTCTGCAGGAGAGCTCATACGCACATGTGCACATACATGATCTGGAAATAGAAATGAACGACCCTGGAGGAAAACCGCAGACCCGGACTGACAGTATTACCGCCTGTCAGCTGGTTTCATTTGGCTGCAGTATGGCTACAGTAATGCCTGCATCAGTGAACACGAACCTCCACTAGATGGAGCCACACTCGCTCCTTTGACACGTTAAAAATGCCGTGACGTTGCAGATATGAAGACACGATAACAGACAGACCCTCCAGAAAGCTCCCTTCATCCTAAAGGAAAGGGCTTGTCTCATTACCTGTACACATAGACCAGTGTCATTATTAGGATCCACAGAATAACAGTAATCAGAATAATCAGTATATAACAATACAGGTAATCCATTATAAACAGGTTGTTAACAGGCTATCCGGCACCTGTGTAATATTAAAAAAAACTGAATTTAGTTTTGTTAGTGATGTTTCCATACATCATTTTATGTCTTTTTTTCATTTAACATACAGACAAAAGGACAAAGACCAATTTTCTGATCAGACTCCACTCCTGTAACATGTATATATATATATATATTTTTTTTTTTTAGAGAAACACCCCCTTTCTACCTTCCTTCTCCCTTGCTTCCAGTCACAGCATGAACAGACTGGTTTTAGAGGGCAGGTGAAGGTAGACAGACGTTTCCATAGACATGTTTCAGACAGCAGAGGTCAGGCCTCGGATGTTACAGCTACTGCTATGGCACCCTGAGAAGTGGGAGACCCAGGATGTTGGAGTGAGGCCTCCGTTACAGCGGATCAGAGGGCCGGTTAACAAACACAAATTGACTTCACTGTTATGTATCCTTCGGCTGATAATGCATAGATAGACCAGTGGTAGTCACGAGGTATTCACATGCCCGCCAAGGTTCCCCCACCATGGTCATAAATGTCTTTCTCGTGTGTCTTTCAAAAAAAGCGGTTACATTTAATGATCAAAAGCATTCTTAGTTGGGGCCACAAAAAGTCAAAAAACTCTACATTAGCACTGAAAGCGATTTCAGTTATTTTTTTTTCCTGTGTTGTTCACATACATATGGACACAGCTAAGCAAACACGTCATTGATATCACTCTGAAGCACCGCACCGAGCCGCCTGCCTCCCTCTCATGTTTCACTTTGGCTATGAAAGAGAGCAGCAGCTTCTATGTGGCAAAGCATCAATCCCATTCCTTCTTATTGTCCCTCCTCAGCAGATTGTTAAAAAATGAATCAGGGTATATTTTGTCTGCACTGTATGTATTATATAATCTACATACATGTATTTACATTATTTATATGGACTTTAAATATGTTTCAGAATTATAATTTACTTGAATCCAAAGCCCTTTGGAGAACAATGAACAGTGCAGTTTATTTGATAGTGATGTATTGCCTCTGATCTGTCATCTTCCTATAGTAGTGACCCCACCCTCCAAAGTACCCCCGACTACCCACACAGTCATTTCCAGTAGTGAGCGGATGACCTGTTGCTGGCTACGATGTACAAACGATTAGCTAACACTATGAGACATCAGTTTCTGAATCACAGCTACTTTCATGCATTATTTTTTTCATTCAATGGCCAAAAATACATTAGTTTCAGCTTTTACATTGATCCCCGGTCATAGCAGGTAATAATCACCGTTGGAGTGAGACTAGCACACGAACAGTATTTGACTCTTTATCAGGGCGAGGCGGTGCAGTCTGAGGTTAGTGTACGTGATAAAGGCTCTGGGAGGTCCTTCTTCACCTATGAGTCAGTGTCAGTGCAGGAAGCAGAGGGTTTGCTACACCTCAGACGCTGCTAATTTGGCAAGATGAAATGGGACTGACGGGATTGGCAACTAGTCAGTGGGTGGCTGTGACTGTTGGCATGGGAAACAAGTGCAATGTCATTAAGAAAGTAAAGCCTGCCTCTAAATAAGGGATGAGGCGTCAGACAGCAGTCTTGAACACGACGGAACAGCGCAACAGTTACTTTTACTTGAGAGTAGCAACTGAAAGAGCACAGCAGGGTATGGAGCCAAAACAATCATGAACACACACAGAGCTGCTGTGCCTTTAACATGGCAGGAGGGCGAAGGGGTTCATTCCTGCTTAGTTAGACCAGCTTAACATATATATATATATATCTATAAATACACACCGCACTGCTTTAAAATGACTCATCAGAGTCGAACCTCTACTCAGGTTGAAAAAAAGTGCAAGTTAAGTTCTGCTCTGTCACAGAACACAAACACAGCTGCAGAGCAAAAACAGTGCATTCAAAAGTATAATGTGGCAATTATGTGCTCATTATGTGGCAATCGTGACTAAACATTAATATATAATGTACAAGTAAACATCCAAATACAGCAGAATCAAATTCATTCTGAGAAAAACTGATGTAAATAACTGAACTGAAGAGGCATGTTTAAAGGTCAGCTGTTATCTGATTAGTATGAATGAAATGCGATGCACAGCGACAGATCTTCAGTTCAGTTCAGATATATTACTGTGTGACTGAGAAGCCACATATTGCAGGAAAGAAAAGCGGGTGGGGAGGAAACACGGAGCTAATCCTCAGGATTTGCACGGTTTGAATAAAACAAAAGATTTTCTTTGACCTCTAGCTTGATCTGTAAGCCTGTGATCCTCCACAGCAGCAGCACAGCTGTTTAAGCAGCTGACAGACAGAGCTACCTGCAGCAACAAATAAACACCGATGAATAAAAAGAAGAACGGATATAATCTATTCCTTAACTACATTATTTTGTGCATATTGGATCAAAGACCACTATCTGCTCTTTGCCCAAATGAGTTTACAGTGTCAAAACATTTACTAGAAAACATCTCACAAGCTATAGTTGGCAACAGCTTACTTCTCAATGCATCCTGTTGCCACATATGTACACACAGTGGCATTTCAGTGAAAAGCAACGTCATCTATAGGTTTGTTGTTTAAAATTGCAGATTAGAGGGCTTCTATATGCAACTTCTGCGCAGAAAATAAACTGAAGACTCAATACAGAGCAATGAGTTCCCACATTTTTAACCTAAAAATGCTAAAATTTCATAAAAATAATTAGTGGTTAACAGTTTCCTCACAAAGGGAGGTTATCATAAATGCACAACAATAAATAATGAGAACTTTGCTGGACATGAGGATTCTGTATGATGCTACAGAACACAGGTTGTAAACGAGTGCAGTTTCTTTTCTGTTTAAACACACCTGGTTTTCGTTGGCACAGGTAAAAACAAAGCTGATTGCACTGCTCGACACTAACTTTGCAGTCCTAAAGCGAGTCAACTCATCGCCAACATGTTCAGGAATGAACCCCTCGTCCATCTTCATCTGGTGCCGCTAAGAACAGTTGAAACCGACACGCGCATAAAGAAAGAGGCAGTGGCACAAAACAAGGAAATAAATAAGTGAAAACTCAAGGAGTGCTTTGTGCAGCACTTCCAGTATGAACATGTAGTATAAAAATATATGTGCGAGGGAGGAGTGTGTGTAGTGTGTGATGTGCGTGAGCCGAGATATGGATGTGCTGCATAGGTAGCAACAGTGACATCTGAGAGGACTTGAGCGTGAGATATTTAGCAACCGCTTCAACTAATGCTCAGCCTCTGTTATTTCATAAAGGCTTTAAGCTCAGCAGAAGCCTTTTACCGAAGCCTTTTCCTATGACTTTAGTGTTTAATACTCTAATTAACTGTATGAATGCGAGTGTCTGTTCATGTTTGTGGCAAGAGAGTCAAAATGATTGTGTGTGTTACTTGACATACGTTTACCTGCATTCGCACAAAGATGGACGAAGATATGAACATTCTGAGCGCATGAGGTGAACACATGCACAGCATCAGTTCTCCCCCTGTCTCCCCTCCTCCCCCCTCCCTCTCCACACACACCCCCCCCCCCCCCCCCCCCCCCCCCCCAGATGTCCTTCATCGTTATGTCCCGGCGCTCCTCGTTGGGGGGTGGGGGCTGTTGTGGGGGTCAGTCTGAGGGACAGTTGTAGCTGTTGATCCACAGCAGGTCGTCCAGGACGCCCCAGTGCAGGTAGAGGATGGAGCCCACCACCAGTACATGCATGATCTGGTGGCTGTTGCACCAGTAGTCAAAGAGGCCCGGCCGGAAGCGCTCCGGGATGCGCGTGATGTTGATGACCCCGCCCAGCACGGCCAGCGCGTCCATCGTGAGGAAGTGGCGTAGCGAGGTGGGGCTGCCGCCGCCCACGCCCACCCAGCGCAGCAGGAAGAAGGAGAAGCGGAACAGAGCCTGCCAGGCGAAGGAGCGCAGCCGCCGCACGCTACTGCGAGCCGTGACGGCGCAGTAGATGGCGTGGCTGGACAGCAGGATGTAGACTAACAGGGCCACAGTGCGGATGAATGGGTAGCACAACAGCGTGCTGTAGACAATGGGCAGCGCACCTGAGGCAAGAGACACACACAAGGAAGTCAGCGATCACGTGCCGACATACAACTCAGCAGCAACGCCACGCCTGCTGCACGGCACAGAGATCAACAGTCAAATAGTCTGAACCCTGTCTGACACGACCTGTTCAGAGCCGAGTTAGCAACGTTCACATCCTTAAATGAGGAGTCGCTGCCTGACTGCGCTTCAAGTGCTCAACTCTTGTCACACTAGACTTGTTTCCGGCCTTCAACCTGTTTCCTCCTCTGACTTTTGCCAGGCCAACGTTGTAAATAAGGGCTTGTTCTTTACCCTCAAAAGGCCTAAAGCCTGCTGACTGGTTCAAAACAAGCATGTTATCCTTAAAAAATCTTGAGAAATACACAATTTATCAGAGGCAGAAATGGCAAAAACAGAAAGACATGTCAGATTTTCAGTTTTCCAACATTCACAAATATGTTTTCATGTGTAGGTCCATCACAAAAATTAACCACATCTAAGCTTAAAATCATGATTTTCATTAAAATCATGTTAGTCTGTATGTCTCATCTAAAGATTTGTAAAAAAAACAAACAAAAAAACCCCACACTGTTCACATTAACTAGATTATGTGAAAAAAGTAAAGATTCTGCACTACTTCATACAACTAAGAACCCATTAGTGACTGAGATGTGTCAAAAACTCAGGGGCTCTCAGGCTGTACTGGATTAAACTGCAGGCAGTGTTTACACAGTGCAGATAACAGACAAGCATGGAAACAAAACATTTAAGTAGTAAAACAACAAATATATGTTGTATGTGCAGCCCCTGTTTTTTTCCAATATTGGCTATAATTGTGAGCACTTAGGGAAATGTTGTACTGAAAAATTCCACTTTAATTTATTTCTTTTTTGGGGATTTATTACATTATGGCTGTGTCATACTATACCAAATATATTTTTAAGTTCTCTCTACTTCTAGTCTCGAGGTTGTGCTGTTTCCATAGAGGTGCAGGACTTTATGTTGCAGTGAAAAATGAGCCCAGAGAACTGAAAACCATGAATTGGCCTCAAAGGCACAAGAGTCCAGCCTTGAACAGTCTGTGTGAAAGAACCTTATGTTTCACAGAAGTTTAGATTTGTAACTGAGAAAAAAGTTCTCTTTTATTAGACTGACGTAGAGTTAAAGATGACAAATCTATTAGTCAGTCGACTCACAATTAGTTGGGATTTTGATCATCATAAAGGCATTTTTAAAGCAAAAACTGCAAACTTTCTCCAGTTCCAGCTTCCAAATGTAAAGATTTGCTGTTGTGCTCTGATATATTTAAATGCGAAATGGTGATCTGTATAATATGACGATGTCACCTTAGAGATGAGCTTTGAGACTTTTACTAATCTTCTACCCTATGCGTTGTCAAAATTTCAATTACTCTTGTATTACTATCTGCATATGTGCTGTAGGACAATCAGTAAGGTTTGTTCAAAGTACACGTGCACATAAATAAATGAAAAATAATGCACCTGTCATTTCTTTTACTGTAGGTTAACATAGGCAGCACACGCAGATCAATAATCATTTCAGAACTTGGATCACCGCTTGCGCTGGACGACTGACTTAACGTTGCACTCTGTAGTGAAATGTGCTCTGACCAATCAATACTGGTACACCTCCAAGCAAAACACTTCCACGGTAAATCATTGACAATCAATAAAGAAAAAATTCCACCCTCAAAGCAAACAGAGAGCGGCGGCTGACAATGAATCCGACACGACAAGCGGCGAGGCGATCTGCTGAGGAGGCTCACCCAGCGTGTTGATCATGCAGATTCCACAAACGTCGAGCTTGAGGAGGGTGTGATAGACCGGCTCGCCCCCCTCGTGGTTCATGAAGAGGTGGTAGAGCACCGAGCCCAGCTGGGGCGACAGGCAGGCCAGGAAGTGCACCACGCCCAACCATGTGACGCTGATCTGGGACCAGGGGATGTTGAGCGGCAGCAGCACCAGGAAGCAAACCAAAGGGATGCCTGGAAGAAACAGAAAACATTACACTGTGAAAAAAAAAGTCTTATATGGTAAAATTCCAGCAGCTGTGGTTGCCAGAACGCTACCATAAAATTACAGCAAATCATTTTCTTCATTTACAGTAAAGAAATGTATTGAAAATGTGCTTCATTCCATATTTTACTGTACAAAAAAAGTTTTGTTTTACTTGAAAATCTGCATGAAAATATCATATAAAATAAAGTTTGTGTGACCTATTATAAATATTACAGCATTTTTCCATTATCAGCACAACAGTTAGCTATAGCTGTCATTAATATGAAAACATATGTCTGTTATTAACACAAAACTACATCAATTTGACCGGTACAATGTATATTTTTTTAGATGAAATAAATGCAAAAAACGCCATGTTACTTGTTACAAACATGATCAGCACAACAGTACGTACATTTAACTGTGAAAACTGGTATTCTTTTCGAACAGTGAATGCAAAAATTACAGCACTGAATGTTGTACATATTATGGCATTTTTCCATTAAAAAACTGTGCAAGACTAGGGAAATGTATTTTGTTCAAGACAAAAAAACTAAAAAATTCATTTTTATTCCCAATTAACTTATTTACAGTGATTCAGTGCATTATAAACTGCATCAAACTGTTTTACAGTTTACAGATTTTAACTGTCATGGTTGGACAGTTTTCCACTGTAAAAATTTACAAACATATTTTACAGTGAAGTTATTTAGTTGTTCCTAATCACAGAGGAGCAACCATAGACTGTATACAGTCTATGCGAGCAACACAAACAAACATGTACTTAACAGATCCAGTAGCATGTCACCAAAGCTTATAAGATACCTTTTGAAGGATTATTTCTGTTTGAAGTTTCGTCCACTAGATGACAAAAAAAAAATAGCCTGAGGCACGCTGGTGTGAGAACCATCTGCTGCAACAGCAGCTCTGACAAAACCAAATTAAGGTGACTTGTTTATTGTAGCGCTGATTAAAATTTTGATTAAACACAGGGTTGTGTGGATTAATTTGATTAATCACTCATTTCAATTAATCACATATCATTCATTTTACTCTATATTAATTGCGTTTCTCACAGGTGTATATATATATTCGGCTACTTCCGGATCAACTGCACATTGCATGTGCGGTGGCATGTGCGATGGTAAGGCTACTTGGACAAACTGAAATGCGTTGCCAGAAACGTTCAGGGGATTTTGAGTCATTCTGCCCTGCAGGTGGTGTTAATTGCGTTAAATGATGATGGATTAATCCACATTAATGCATCAATTTCAACAGCCCTGGTTTATTGTGACAAATAATCTGGCTCAGGACTTTTTTTCTTTTCAAACTGTACAAGAAAGAGCAGCTGCGAAGGGCTTCCCGGCTCTGCTGAGTGTGCGCCAACAACAGCAAGAAGAGCAGAGGGGGAAACCTTCCTATCAGTGTTTCCCTCTGAGAAAGAAAGACAAGGCTCCCGCTAAGCCCCTTATTTTGATGCAGCAAAAAGACCCCACCAGCTAATGGCTACACAGCTCCAATCTGAGCTTCTCTTGTAGCAGGCAGCCACTGCTACGTGAGCAAAAACCCAGACCTTGAAATTTGATCCACATACAGTTGTTACCATCATTTATCACCCCGCAGCACACATATAGCACTCCCTTTCCCTTATTTCTGCTCACTCTGCCTTTCCCAATGTCAAGCCATTTGTCCCAGGCAGGTGATACAGGGAATGCCATCTACTCTAACACATCTATTTTAAGTGCATTATCTCCGCTCCCCCTGCCCTCTACTCGTCCTGAGCCTGACCGGCCGAACTCGGGCTTGGACACGGTGGAAGAGGAGCTGCTCTGAAAGCCTGGGACCGGAGCTGCGGGCAGGATGTTTTCAGTTTATATGCAAAACAAGGCGGCTCGGGAAAACTTAGCTGAAATGTTACTACACTACAACAACAACAAAAAAAAACAGCCTCAACCTGCACGGCTCGGCTTCTCCAGGGCCACTTCCTCTCATGATCCCCTGCTGCAGTTTAAGCTGCAGGTCGGAGCACCGTGAGATGATGACCTTCACAACAGGGAAGTTGTAAGATTCTCAGCAGTCAGCGAACGCACAGATGATGCATTTGAATGGGAGAGAAGGAGGCAGAGGAAACCGGGCGTGCTACCGAGGAGAGCTATCATATCAGTGCAACAGCAGAAAAACAGCGTGCAGACTGCCGACACGTCAGTCTCACCTCTGGCTGCACAGATTAACACATTACTGCAATTAATTTGGGGCTTGCACACAACTATAAAAAGAATAGCATATTGTGTAACCACGACACCGAGGGCCAGGTGAACAAACCTGCATGTCAAACTAGTTTCTTTATGAAATCCGTTAATTTTTAAGTGAGGAGAGCTGAGAAAACATGGCCCGAGGCATTTTTTTCTGAATAATCAATTACCAAAATTCCCATTTAATCAATTTGGCGCACGCACAAAATGAAATCAAAAGAAAAAACTCACCTTTACATGTGTTTTACTCACACAACTTGTAAAGTGACTTAAAGTAAAGATATTTTACTTAAATAAATGTATGTTAATGTAGGCCCATATTGCTCAATATTACTAATGCATTTGTGTGGTGAAAGACATTAAAAGTTTTACTACTTTTTCTTGTCAGGTTGGAGCAAACTGAAACTATATTTTAGAGATGAAATGACTGATTCATTATGGTGATTGAGATGTTCACTTAAATGACATATTCTCACAATTTTGAAAGCAAAGAAGAGCAAAAACATGAGCCGATTTGCTGCCTTTTCTTTTGCTCCACATCACTGAAAACTGAATAAACATGGATTTATGGCTAAAACATGCAGAAGATTAAGTGGCAGATTAATGAATTGCAATATTTTCTTTAAAAACGAAATTATTTTGACACTGCAGAGGTTTATCACATTTTATCACGTTTGCATGTAAGAACTAACTACGGCTGTGGGTGGAGTAAAAGCACCATATTTCCCTTTGAATTGTAGTGCAGCAGAAGTACTAAGCAGCAGTTAAATGGAAGTTCTCAAATTAACTACAAGGCCTGCAGAACTGCACTTAAGTACAACACTGGAATCAATATAATTAGTTCTGTTCATGTACTGATGATGTACTGAAATGTGTAACTTGCTATGACTCTTAAATCAAAACACATGAATTTTACTAGTAATAAACACTACAAAGCAGTAGTACAAATAAGTAACCAATTAAAGCTGCAACAATCAATCAATTAGCTGTATAGTAACTATTAAATGAACCGCCTATTTTTGTTAAGGAATTGAAGCTATTTTGTAAGAATAAAAGTCAAAACTCTGTGATTGCAGCCTCTTAAATTGGAATATATTCTTATTTTCTTCCTTCCTTCCTGGACAAAACCAGATATTTGTCATCTTCAGCTTTGGGAAACACCATTCTCTGACATTTTACAGACCTAAACTAATCGATCAGTTGAGAAAATGTTTGCCAATGAAACTAATCCTTCACTGGACTTTTATTTCTGCTCCTACATAAACTGAAACAGGCTTATAATTGTTAAATATTCTCAGAATTTTTAGCATTTAGTGTATGCGTAAATGTATGTGTGTTAGAGTTTAATAATAAATGCTTTTAAGGCTTTTAAGTCATGTGGCTTCATGAGTCCGACTTACCATCACAGCTCTGCAACGATTAATCGATTAGTTGTCAACTATTAAATTGATCGGCAACTATTTTGATCATCAATTAATAATAGTGTAGGAACAAAAGTAAAAAAATTGTGATTCCAACTTGTTAAATTGTAATATTTTCTGCTTTCTTTAATCCTCTACGACAGCAAACTCAACATATTTAGATAAAACAAGACACGTCATCTTGCTTTGGGAAAACCTCAGCAATATTTTCCATCAGTTTGGACACATTACATACCTAATTAACTAATTGACTGGGAAAATATTCAACAATGACAACAATTTTTAGTTGCAGTCTTATTTCTGATGCTTCATTAACCAAAATTGGCCTGTAATTGTTAAATACTGACATCCATGTGTATGTGTATTTAGTCTAAATATCAGATATTAAGTTTTTAAGTCATGAATATGGTTTGGCATCACACCTCTGATAAAATGAAAACTATTTTTCAATATTATTAATTGCGAGTTGTGGACAAAACAAGAGATTCATTGCATTTATCTAATTAACTAATCGATTAATCGATATATTATTCAACAGTGGCAACAATCCTTAGTTGCAGCCTTATTCCTAATGCTTCATAAACCAAAACAGGCTGATATTTGGTAAATATTTTCAAATTTTTCAAATATTAAGGTTTTAAATCATGCCTGCTTCATGCCTCTGACAAGATCATTGGATTAGTTAACTGTTTTGCTAATCAATTAATTGTGAGGTGTGGACAAAACAAGAGATTTGTCAATTTGGGCTAATTGATCTAATTAACTAATCGATTAATCGAGAAATTATTCGACAATGACAACAATCCTCAGGAGCAGCCTTATTTCTGACGCTACATGAACTAAAACTGGCCTGTAATTGTGTTATATTGGCATGCATGTGTGTGCATTTGGCCTAAACATCAGGTGTTGGGGTTTTTCCTCCGTGCTGGCATCATCCCTCTGCAGGTGCAGCATCTGTCCCGGTTAACGCTCAAAGTCACACCGGCCACACTAATCTGAGCCGCTGACTAAGCAGATCCGGCTGATTTTTTCTGCACTCACCGTGAGTGTAAATGTTTCCAAGTTCATTGTGCAGGTAAAACAGGCTCCTGATGCAGTCCTGCACGGAGGAGATCGGCCGGTATCCCGTCAGGACGTATTTGTTGAACTGAAGATGTGGAGGTGAACTCGCCCAGTCCAGCAGCCTGGGTCCGTTTAGAAATGCCATAGCAAAGAGGACCGTTAAAAGGACGCCGCCGAACAAGTAGAAAACAGACTGTACACCTATATACACGTTCAGCAGGATTATTGCCACTAAAACCTTATGGGACACCATTGGTGTAGTTGGGGAGGGGGGGTTATATATTGTGCTGTTAGCCGCCTAGCTCAGCGCTAGCAAGCTCACGTCAAGTCTGTCGGCGCTACCCGGCGACGGTGTGTCCGCGCCGCCGCTGCTCGCTCTGAACCGCCGCTACCTGTGTGAGTGTCATCCGCAGGGCTGGAGGCAGGCACGGCCGGCCACAGGCATGCTGGGGGACGGTCATTACACCTGGCATCTAGGAAATGTCTGAGCAGCGCCGACGAGCCTGAGGGACGAAACGCCTCCCGTCATGTTCGAGCCACTTCCTCGTTAGTTAGCATTCCAGCAGCAGCCTGAACGCGTCCCGGGCTGCAGGGATGCAGAGCCGCTCGTCCATCCGACTCCAGAGGATGCTAGCTCGGTCCTAGCGGTCAGAGCCGCAATACGGGACCTGAAGGTTACACCGCCGCTTCAGCGAGAGCAAGCGGGCGTCATATGCTCCAGTGAGCTCCGTCGGATGCTGGCTAGCTTTCGTAATGCCGTTATTAAAAAAAAGCCCCAGCAGATCCGTGATTGTGGAGCGGAGGGTTTGAAGGACTGCGGGGCTAGCAAGCCGGGCAGGCGGCTACCGACGTCCACTGACCGGGGATGAGAGAGCTGAGATTTGAGCCGGCTGACTCCAAACGACCACGGCCCGGTTCGCACGGCGTGTATTCGGTGTGTTCATTATCTGTTTTGTCCGGTTATCCTCCACCATTCTTTGTGACTGTATTCCTTGAAATGCGGAGTCTTCTCCGGCGGCCTCAGGTCCCCTGCAGCGCCTCCAACTGTCAAGACACAGGAACACACACGACCACACTACCGGCCGTGGTTTACAAAATAAAACACACATAGCGGATCATGTTCACCGTGTTCAAACACCGATATACAACAACAAAAAAAATCACAGCATGCAAATTATCTTCTTTTCTAACTATAAAAAATATATCTAATTTTTGTTGGTATGGTTAGAAAAGCATTAACCCTCCTGTTGTCTTCATTTACGGGCATCAAAAAATATTGTGTCCTTGTCTGAAAAAAATTCAGCAAAAAAAATTCCCCAAATTTCTGAAAATTTGCAAAACCTTCAGGAAGAAAATTCCAAAAATTCCTGAAAAGTTTCCCTTAAACGTTTTATTTATTATTAATTCTTGTAAATATTTTTTAAAAAATGAATAAAAATCTTCCAAAAAATCCTAAAAATATCTAAAGTGATTACATATATATCAGTAAAACTTCTAATATTTTCTTGGCCAGAAAAGCATGACGGCATGCATACTGCAAAATCTAGAAGGACATCCTGTTATTTTTGACATACTAAATCTGTTTTTCTGGTGTACTATATAGTGCAGTAGTATTGATACTGGAGCACACCCATTGTTTTGGTGTAACATTTGCACACGGGGAGGTGAATGCCATCACTAAAATGCCTTACACAATACAAACCAGGTGCAAAACCGGAAATTTTCAGTGTGCTAAGTTGCTAGCCAAGTGTCATGAAGTGAAGGGGCTTTGACAACAGTAATGCATAGATAGCAGAAGAGGAGAATAAAACTGTATGAAATGTATCTCCAGTGGCCAGCTTCTCCCTGCAATCGACACCCAGTGAGTCAGACTAGCTTCTGACAAATTTGTAACTACTGAGTTAATCCACAAAAGGACAATGTAAAGGACAATGATCAAATACAGAGATCAAATAGCACGACCAGACACTCCTTTGACCGGTGACTATAAAAGGCCTCATTAAAATGCAGCTTTATTCAAATGAAGCAGTGCCACAGACTACAAGAGAAAAACAAGAGCAGGCTGTTAGCTGCTGTTTGGATCATAGGCAGCCACTTGAAAATCCACGGTTCACCATTTGTTATCTTAGAAATAGTTTCAGACGGCTTTGGATGTCCAATAACCTAAATCTATCCCAGAAATTTCCACCAACTTCTCCAAGCCCCTTTAAAAAGAGTGGGACAGCATTTAAGAAGTATCATCAACAACCTCTGTAACTCTATGTTATAGAGTTGTTCAAGAAGAATAACAAAATGACACCTTGCAAGTAGGCAGGATTGGTTCCCAAGGTTTGTCTTAGGTCTGTTGTGTATGAAACCCTGGAAGTCTGAATCTCTGTTTGTGCAAATGTCCTCTGTACACTGCGTTTTTAATTTGAAAATGGTCAGATGTGGCATTGACTACTCATTTTGCTATCTAAAAACACTGCACGGACATGTCAACAAGGTAAAAAAAAAAAGAACATTGCAGGTTCAACTCTACATAGACAGGTAGCAGTAGACACCCTAAATGTATGAGATTATATTATTGCATTCATTTAAATTTTAACACCTATACTGATCCTTGCTCCGCGGTTGTTGAAGTTAGACAGTGTGTACAGATCATGTGTGCTCACTGTTCAGTTCCGTTTGGGGAAGATTCATTAACATGAATACACAAGATGATGATAATTATGCAAATATTTGCTTTTAGGCCCCTACAGATCATTTCTCCTCTTTCTGCCCTGTGTACACTGAAAATGTCAAACAGTACTCACGTTGTGGAATAATACTGAATGGCTCCATATATTAGTTGTGGTAATTTAAGGGCAATTCTATTGAAGAATATAAAATTATAAATGCAGGGAACCTTTACAACACAGGACCGTAAAATTGCAGGATCCATCACAAATTCTAATGAATATTCTCTAACAAATATGCAAATATTCAGAATTAGTAGAAATAGAGTAAACCCCAGTTGGATCAATGTAGGTCTGGGTTCCACTTTCCCCACAAGAAAATCTATTTAAGTTCCTCTTAAAACAAAGGAACAAGGCAGCTATTGATGAACTCACCCTTTTCTGAAAATTAGATTTTAGTTTGAAGGCGAACTCTGTAAACTTCTGGTCTTATTCTGGTTGACTGGGTGCAATTGATGCCGCTTGGCTCCACTTGCATTGTGTAAATGCCAACACAGACAGAGCTGCAGCTGCCTTCAGTGGACTTGGAAATGCTGCAGTTATCACCTGAGAACACAGAAGAAAACAAGATTGTCATTTGCATGTTACTATAAGCAAAAAAACATGTTGAAATACATCAAATCAATATTGCATCCTAAAAAAAAATAGGTCAGGCTTTCAACGATGTTCCAAAGGCTGGATGTTTTTGAGAACTATACTGCACAAAATCAGTATTTATAAATGTGGAACATGCATAGAAATTATTGGAGTTGCAGATTTTAATCATGAGAAAATCCGTTGTGTCCTAAAAGCATGCACACACTCTGTGAAAACACGTGTTTATATGGAGCTAAACAAGAATATGACTATCACTGACACTTGAAATACAGCAATACACATTTGAAGACTGTACAAACATCCACAGGCAAGCAGATTGTAAGACATTTAAATACAGTCAGTTTTTTATGAAATAAAACTAGTCTTATGAGGTCACTGGCCAGACACATATTGTTTGAATGCAGCCCCCAATTGTCAAACCTTATAAGTGCTGCTTAGGCTCAGTTTTGCTGTTCTTGCTGCACAAAAGTGATGGATGCACTTGGAGTTGCAAGAGTCCGAGGAGCACTTGAAGGCAGCAGGTGACGTCCTGTGATGCTCTAAAGGGAGAGGACTGTTGAGGATGTGGATGAATCACACCACCTCTTCCTCTCACCCCTCTCTGCTGCTTGGACCCTATGACATGTGGCCGCCTGGAACTGCACCTCTGCAGAATAACCTTGTGAGAAAAAAGTTTGCTGTGCATGAACCACCTCAACCTGTCACCTCATTCCTTCACCACATGCCACCCCCCACCCCCACCCCTAACCACCAACCACCCCCTCAGCCCGCACACACACACACGCACGCACGCACACCAGCAACACACACACACACACACACACACACACACACACACACACACACACACACACACACACTCACCGTCCCCTTTACTAGCTTATAAAACCCAAAGTACTGATACCGATGCTCACAGCTGAGGCTCATACATGCAGCACCAACTCCAGAGACGAAGGTGAGTCCTTGTCAGTTTTCTAGTTTTAAATATTCTCCAACCTTACTGGAAAATACATAACCTTTACAGAATTTCTAAATATAAAACTATTAATTACACTTTTTAAAAGACATGGCAACTTTCTGAAACACAGGAATTAAATGTTTCATCGGAAAACAAGGGGGAACAAAAGAAAAGAAAACTCAGAATAATGTTTGTTTGGAGATTTTTAAAAGTATACTTTGTACCAGCTGATGCAGTCACCTTTTGTGGAGTGGTGAGATTACCAAAACGACTAGTACTGAGTTAGTAGATCACAAAACGCACATCCAAGACTTTAAAAATGAGATGTAAAATCTTACAATTGGTTCTTGAATTTCCCTCGAGATTAAAAAAGTATCTATCTATCTATCTATCTATCTATCTATCTATCTATCTATCTATCTATCTATCTATCTATCTATCTATCTATCTATCTATCTATCTATCTATCTATGAATTTAAAAAAAAATTAAATCTTGTTTTGCCTGAGGACACCAGAATAAAGTGCGCTGCAACTGTCAAGTCAGAAAAGATACAAGCACGGGCAATGGCATGTAAATGCAAAACAAATCTTATAATTGATTAAATATATCAGTTAAACAAAATAGAACTGCACTAATTTACCCACCTGCCATCAAAGTAAACATTTTAGAAGTCCAGTTTCTAATTTTAAGAACACATTGGAGATTTTGGGGTCTGACACACAGTTGGGCATCATCTGCATAAGAATGTTAGCTGGTGGTTCATCTATCAAAGCTTTGCCTCAGTATGTAGACAGTAAATAAAAGGAGTCCCAGGCTACACCCTTGGGGGACCCCTGAAAGTAAAGGAGGCAGCTACAAGTATATACTAGTAGCTGTGTCAATACAGAAATCAATTTTGTTGCGTTTTGAGTCGCGAATCTCAAGCAAATGTGGGTTCACTGAGTCAAAGGCTGAAATGAGATCAAGTAGAAAGTATAGGCATCCATTGGCACAAAGAAGTAGTCTCTGTCGTGTACATATTTTCCAAGATTTGATCATTGTTCATGAAAGAAATCAGTGGTGAATATTAATAAAACAAATGATTTGGAGAATTTTTTTCATTAAAACGATAGCTCCGAGATGGTTCTAAAATTACTTAAAGGAGATTAAATGAGGGGTCCTTGAAGAAGTGACATGTTTAAAATTGGAGGAGAAAATCCCAGAAGATAGTGAGTGGTTAATAATGGCGAAAATATCTGAAAGAGACCCAAGTTAAAATATACTCAGATGGTTAGGATGATGATTTTGAAAGAACACATGCCAAATAATTAGCATGTGAAAGAAAATGTTGCCTTAGTGTGGAATTCTATAATGCGCTACTTAGTCTTGTCCAACTGTTTCATGATTGTTAAACTGAAAATGTTCCTTTCCCAGTTTGCCTCCATCTTCCAACTTAACGGCAGCATGTTTCAGTTGAGTATTGTCCTCTGGGCTGGCCTCATGCTGTCCCTCCTTCAGCGTTCCCATCAGTCATGCATAGAAGGGACACCCAGACAGTGTGAAGATGCAGAATTTGCTCCAGGTACCAACTTGGCCGGGGAAGGCTTTGACATCACCAAAATGGAGCGTAAAGGCGCCTTTGTGCTCAACATGAACCAGTGGAACCATAAAAATAAAACCTGCACCCTGTGTAGCAACCCCTATCTGCAGGGCAAAAAGCAAAAGCTGCCACTGTCAGTGGTGGACTGGAGGGCAAAACAGTCCTGCAGTGCAAAAGTGTCCACCAAGCTACACAAATCCAGCGAGTCTCTCGTAACATCCAGCTCCTCCTCTGTTGAAAACAACTGGAATATTAGTCTAGATGTTAAAACCCTAAAAACAGGTGCCTCCCTGATGCTGGCTGGTTCTCATTCTAAAGTGGCTGAATTCTCCATGGAGAAAACAAAGAATGACAAGTTCAGCTTCGCAACCCACAGCATGTCCTGTGAGTACTACAGGTAAGAACATTCAAATAGAACTAATGTCTGCAGAAGATAACAATACAGCATGTTTTAGAGCTGTTTCATGCTGGTCGGTTTTGTTTCTGGAAACAGCTACAGAGTTTCCAGCACTCCCCAGCTGCACAGGGAATTTAACAGAGCAGTGAAACAGCTTCCAAAAATCTACAGTGCAGAATCCAAGCATCGCTTTTACAAAGTGATCGACAACTTTGGCACCCATTACATCACCAAGGTGAGTGAAAAGAAAATCAAACCACCCAACGGCAGCATTATAGAAAGTCTGACCTTTGCTCATGCAGAAAGTCTTTAAATATATGATTACAGGTGAAGCTGGGGGGAAGTGTTGAAACTGTGACCAGCATCAAGGAGTGTCAGGCCAGTCTGCAGGGCTTCAGTGTGGAGGAAGTGCAGATGTGTCTGGAAGCTGAGGCGTCTGCAAGCATCAAAGCTACTATGAAAGCTGAAACAAAACACTGCAAGAAGGACATAGACAAGACAGCGACTAAGTCAGCCTTCTCCAGCACCTTCAATGACAGGTAGGTAACATTTTTCTCATATTTTCCTTTCTCATGCACTTCAAAGACAGAAAAACTGAAAATGCATCAGAATTTAACATGTTTCTTCACATGTACAATCCACCGTCTATGATGTAACATGATTTATATTCATTAGTAACGATTACATTCATCCTCCTGCATGTGCTATATTCTGAAAGACAGCGGCTCTTCTAATCTTGTTCTAATCTGATCTTCTACAGGTTAACAGAAATAAAGGGCGGCCACACCACGGAGCCGGACCTTCTCTTCTCTGCCAACAAGAATCCGTCGGCCTACAAGGAATGGTTAGGGTCACTACCACAGAATCCAGACATAGTGTCATATTCTCTGGAGTCACTTCACGAGTTACTGCCTACTAACACACCTGTCCACAAAAACCTGCGCTCTGCCATCAGCCACTACATCCTGGAGAAAGGCCTGTTGAGGAACTGCAGTGAGCATTGTCAGGCTGGTAGAAAGAGCGACTCCAGGGATCCCTGCGTCTGCCAATGTCACAATGACCCCGCTGTGACCCCAGACTGCTGCCCAACCCGTAAGGGCATGGCTCGGGTCACCATAACAGTCCAACGGGCCTCCGGTCTGTGGGGCGACCACATCACGGCCACGGACGGATACGTGAAGGTGTTCTTTGGCGGACGGGATTATCGTACGCCTGTCATCTACAACAACAACAACCCACACTGGGACATGGTTGTGGACTTGGAAACACAGGATCTGTCTATGGCAAATAAAGTGAGATTTGAAGTCTGGGATGAAGACAACAAATGGGACGACGACTTGTTGGGGGAATGTGAGCAAGTTCTCACTGCAGGAGTCAAGGAGGATTTGTGTGTTCTGCAGCACGGCTGGCTGTACTTCAAACGGGAGGTGAAATGTGCTCCGAGCCTGGGCGGAAACTCGTGCATGGACTACAAACCTACACCTATGAGTCAAAGTCTGAAGAAGCTGTATGTGTCCCGTCATGCCCATCCTATTCCGAAGGCCATGCTGTTAGAGATGGGCGTGTTCGTGGACGAAACAAGTTCATGGAAAAACCAGAGTCTGACTGCTGAGAGTCAAAAGTATGATGTGATATAGCACCAAAATCTGGTTTTACTGAAGCTCACAGTCGATGCTTTAGCAATGTTTTTATTATACTGTTGAGACATTTAATGCAAAATTTAATCCTCTTCATAAATCAATATCTACTACAAATAATATACAACAAACACATTGGTTCGGAAAGAATAGACAAAATGACAGCAAGTTAATATGTGGAAAACATCTTTTATAAGTTGTATGTTTAGTAATATTTGCAACATAGTGACATAGTTTCTTAAGGTCTTAAGTGATATTAATTTAGGCTACATAGATAAAACAATCTCAGCACATACACTGAAAAAACATCAAAGCATTTGATTGTGTAAAATTTCCTGCAGTTGCTGATGTGTGATTCAATGCAGCTTTTACTTAAAATTGTATTTTACATTTTAAAAGGGTTTTTACTGTACCCTTTATAAAGCATTTAAAGTGTGTTTTATGCATTTATATAGGCTCATGTAGTGCTATCATGTATCCCTTCTTGCATTGCTGTTATACATTGTTTTTTAAAATGTATGTATGAAACCATGCATTCATCAGTTTCCTCTCATGTTTTTATTACTTCGCAATATCAGTGGTCTATTCTCTATGGATTTCTTCCATTTAAATGTACTTTTGGGTTTTTAAAAATAAAATGTACATCTTAAGATGATCAGATACTCAGTTGTGTTGCACTACTTTCTTTGTGTGTTCAAAATTATGCTTTTTTCTTTAAAGTGTTTGCTGCTGAATTTCCTCATATCTTGCTCACCCACAGATTGAACATTCAGTTTTTATCTCTGCTCATCATAATAGAACAATTAAGTTGTTTTAGATTGGTCACAAAGTTATAAAGCTGCTGATTGGTCTCGTTTTCCTGCTTATTTATGGCCACAGCCCAGCACCACTTCAGAGAAATGACAGGTCTGTGGCCTCTGATTCTTTGCTGACAGGAAAACAAGTCTGACGTTCATGCTTTCGCTGACTGAGTTTGTTGATAGACCACCGGCTCCTCCAACTCAGAACTGAGCAGCAAAGATGAAACTGTCAAACCACCGTTTTTCATTAGATCATTAGCTGCCTTCAGTGCACTTGCAAATGCACATTTGAAGACTGTACAAACATCTGCAGGGCAAGCAGATTGTAAGACATTTAAATACAGTCAGTTTTTTATGAAATAAAACTAGTCTTATGAGGTCACTGGCCAGACACATATTGTTTGAATGCAGCCCCCAATTGTCAAACCTTATAAGTGCTGCTTAAGCTCAGTTTTGCTGTTCTTGCTGCACAAAAGTGATGGATGCACTTGGAGTTGCAAGAGTCCGAGGAGCACTTGAAGGCAGCAGGTGACGTCCTGTGATGCTCTAATGCAGGGGTGTCAAACTCATTTTCACCGAGGGTCACATCAGCGTAGTGGTTGCCCTCAAAGGGCCACATGTAACTGTAAGACAGTATAAATATAACCAAATGTAATGTAAAAGAAATGTAACTACTCCTCAATGTTAAATTACTCTGAATTTATTACTTATTCAAATTACAAATATTACATATGCATTTGCATAGATGTTAAAAAAAAGGTTGCTAGCAGCTCTGTTAATATAACATAAAAATTTTAATTTGTCAGGTTAAGAAACCCACATTACTCCATCAATCAATGATCAAACTATCCAAGTGAATAAAGAAAAATATCATCCAACACCAGTTATGACATTAACTTTGTTCAAAACCTTTTTGTCACAGCTGAGAGGGGCAGAATAACAGAATAAGTACAACCAACAATTGTGAGGTGTTAAGAACATATGCGACAGATGTAGCATTTTACAAAAACAAATGGCTGCACACAGCCTTGCAGATTTGTCTGCATAAACATATAAACCTGTAAACACTAAATACATTGCTACACAGATAAAGTTATATTTGTAATAAACTCAAAATAACAAAATCATAGTTCTCCACCATCCTAATCTATTGATCATGCTCTAAAAATAACAAAATGCCAGCACAATCATTACATTGCACACAGTTTTATTCTTCTTCTTCTTGACTGAAATACATTTTATTATATATTAATGAGGTTTTAAAAAATGCTTACCTGTGTATTTTCTGGCTGGATCTCTGACATCGTTTTTTTTTCGTCTTAGGTCTTGTGCTGAGGCAATCCGTAGAACAGCGTGGAGGTTCTCATCAGTGATGCGTGATGTGTGCTTGTTTTTGTTTAATATTCATTATTGAAAACATCTGTTCGCACAGATAGGTGCTCCCAAACATAAAACATGGGCTGCATGACATCGAAGCTGTGGCATCGAACCGGGGGACATTAGACGGTAAAAGTCCTTCATCGCAACATCCTTGAACTTTGCTCTCAGGCTACGATCGCTTTGAAGCTCTATTAACTCCATCTGAAGGTGTTGGGGTGCAGTGCAGACGTCGGTGGTGAAAGGATGGGCAAAGATGGCAAAGCCCGAGTGCTGTGCTTTAAAGTCAGAGAAACACCGATCAAACTCATTTATTATCCGGCTCACTTTGGTCGCCAACTGAGCATATGAAAAAGCACCCGGGAAATGAGGCTGAAATGCTCCGACAAACAGGAAAGTGCACAAGATTGTCCTGTTTGACTTGACACATCCATAGGTCAAGTTTACGCTGGAAAGCGGTGATCATGTCAGACATCTGTGTAATGACTTGCTTGCGTCCCTGCAGCTTCTGATTCAAGGGTTTTCCTTTACTTTGCACGATGTCTTCCCTAAGTTCAAAAAATCGTTTGAGGACTTTGCTCCTACTCAGCCACCGTACTTCTGTATGGTACGGCACATCTCCATGCTCTGAGCCCATCTCCTGCAAGAACAGCTGGAACTGATGGTGATTCAGGCCACACGCTCGAATGAAGTTCACTGTTTTCATGACCGTGGTCACTATATGATTCATCCCCAGCACCTTCCCACACAAAGCTTCTTGATGAATAATGCAATGATACATTAGCAGAGGCGCGCCACAATTACTTTTTTGCATTTTCTCCCTTAGTCCAACCAAGGCCACGTTTCCTCCACACATTGCGGGTGCACCGTCTGTAGTTAATCCCACCAACTTTTCCCAAGGTAATGCATTTTTACTCACGGTCTTCTCCACCACATTACAAATGTCCCGTCCCGTTGTGGTTCCATGCATGGCAGCTGCATCCAACAGCTCCTCAGTTACAGAGAGGTCCGACTTCACGCCTCTAGTAAAATTGGATAGCTGCGCTGTATCCTTGTTGTCTGTGCTTTCATCAAGAACTAATGAAAAAGCTATGTAGCTGCGTGTCCCTTGGGCCAGCTGCGTTGACAGGTTTCCTGCTAGTTCTGTAATTCCGTCCACAATGGTGTTCTTTGATAAACTGACATTTTTAAAAGTCTGTATCTGGTCGGGGCACACCTGCTCACAGACCTTCAGCATGCACTGCTTCAAAAACTCGCCCTCTGAAAAACACTTTGAAGCTCGGGCGATTTCTTCTGCCACAATAAAGCTCGCTTTCACTGCTGCAATGTTTTTGGTTGTGGCTTTCGTGAACACATTCTGCTGCAACTGTAGTTTACTTTTTAATTCTTCGACAATTTGTAGTTTTTCTGGAAGGCTAATTTTGGCATATTTAGCTCCATGTTTAGTTTCAAAATGCCGATGTAGATTGTACTCTTTGACAACCGACAATGCCTCATCACAAAAAAGATATACCGGTTTTTCTCCTTGAAGCACAAACACGTATTCGCCTTCCCATCTTTCTTGAAATAGCCTTCCATCTGCATCAACTTTCCTCTTCCTGGACATTTTGGGATCATTTTTAATTCCACTCAATTCCACTTGCAGAAAATAGCATTGATGCGCATGCACTGAAATCTAATGGCAGGATGTCGTCACTTGGCGGGTAACATAATCGGTATGCATTGTGGGAAATGTAGTTGATGGTCAATGCACGCTTTTGATTTATTTATTTAAAGACAGTCGGAACTTTTCAGCTCTCGCGGGCCACATTTGGTCCGCGGGCCTTGGGTTTGACACATGTGCTCTAATGGGAGAGGACTGTTGAGGATGTGGATGAATCACACCACCTCTTCCTCTCACCCCTCTCTGCTGCTTGGACCCTATGACATGTGGCCGCCTGGAACTGCACCTCTGCAGAATAACCTTGTGAGAAAAAAGTTTGCTGTGTATGAATCACCTCAACCTGTCACCTCATTGCTCCACCACGTCCCATCACCCCCACCCCCTCACCCCACCCAGACCACCAACAACCCCCAACCCCTCCTTACTAGCTTATAAAACCCAAAGTACTGATACCGATGCTCACAGCTGAGGCTCATACATGCAGCACCAACTCCAGAGATGAAGGTGAGTCCATGTCGATTTTCTAGTTTTTAAATATTCTCCAACCTTATTGGAAAATACATAACCTTTACAGAATTTCTAAATATAAAACTATTAATTACACTTTTTAAAAGACGTGGCAACTTTCTGAAACACAGGAATTAAATGTTTCATCGGAAAACAAGGGGGAACAAAAGAAAAGAAAACTCAAAATAATATTTGTTTGGAGATTTTTAAAAGTATACTTTGTACCAGCTGATGCAGTCACCTTTTGTGGCATGGTGAGATTTCCCAAATCGCTAGTACTGAGTTAGTAGATCACAAAACGCACATCCAAGACTTTAAAAGTAAGATGTAAAATCTTACAATTGGTTCTTGAATTTCCCTTGAGATTAATAAAGTATCTATCTATCTATCTATCTATCTATCTATCTATCTATCTATCTATCTATCTATCTATCTATCTATCTATCTATCTATCTATCTATCTATCTATCTATCTAAAGTGCCACAAGGATTGTTGCAGCTACTTGACAGAACTATTTAAATCTTGTTTTGCCTGAGGACACCAGAATAAAGTGCACTGCAACTGTCAAGTCAAGAAAGGATACAAGCACGGCCAATGGCATGTAAATGCAAAGAAAATCTTAGAATTGATTAAATATCTCAGTTAAACAAAATAGAACTGCACCAATTTACCCACCTGCCATCAAAGTAAACATTTTAGAAGTCCAGTTTCTAATTTTAAGAATACATTGGAGATTTTGGGGTCTGACACACAGTTGGGCATCATCTGCATAAGAATGTTAGCTGGTGGTTCATCTATCAAAGCTTTGCCTCAGTATGTAGACAGTAAATAAAAGGAGTCCCAGGCTACACCCTTGGGGGACCCCTGAAAGTAAAGGAGGCAGCTACAAGTATATACTAGTAGCTGTATCAATACAGAATTTAATTTTGTTGCGTTTTGAGTCGTGAATCTCAAGCAAATGTGGGTTCGCTGAGTCAAAGGCTGAAATGACATCAAGTAGAAAGTAGAGACATCCATCGGCAGAAAGAAGTAGTCTCTGTCATGTACATATTTTCCAAGATTTGATCATTGTTCATGAAAGAAATCAGTGGTGAATATTAATAAAACAAATGATTTGGAGAATTTTTTTCATTAAAATGATAGCTCCGAGATGGTTCTAAAATTACTTAAAGGAGATTAAATGAGGGGTCCTTGAAGAGGTGACATGTTTAAAGTTGGAGGAGAAAATCCCAGAAGATAGTGAGTGGTTAATAATGGCGAAAATATCTGAAAGAGACCCAAGTTAAAATATACTCAGATGGTTAGGATGATGACTTTTAAAAAAGACATGCTAAATAACTAGCACGTGAAAGAAAATGTTGCTTTAGTGTGGAATTCTATAATGCGCTACTTCGTCTTGTCCAACTGTTTCATGATTGTTAAACTGAAAATGTTTCTTTTCCAGTTTGCCTCCATCTTCCAACTTAACGGCAGCATGTTTCAGTTGAGTATTGTCCTCTGGGCTGGCCTCATGCTGTCCCTCCTTCAGCGTTCCCATCAGTCATGCATAGAAGGGACACCCAGACAGTGTGCAGATGCAGAATTTGCTCCAGGTGCCAACTTGGCCGGGGAAGGCTTTGACATCACCAAAATGGAGCGTAAAGGCGCCTTTGTGCTCAACATGAACCAGTGGAAACGCAAAGATAAAACCTGCACCCTGTGTAGCAACCCCTATCTGCAGGGCAAAAAGCAAAAGCTGCCACTGTCAGTGGTGGACTGGAGGGCAAAACAGTCCTGCAGTGCAAAAGTGTCCACCAAACTACACAAATCCAGCGAGTCTCTCATAACATCCAGCTCCTCCTCTGTTGAAAACAACTGGAAAATTAATCTAGATTTTAAAACAATAAGAAGAGGTGCCTCCCTGATGCTGGCTGGTTCTCATTCTAAAGTGGCTGAATTCTCCATGGAGAAAACAAAGAATGACAAGTTCAGCTTCGCAACCCACAGCATGTCCTGTGAGTACTACAGGTAAGAACATTCAAATAGAACTAATGTCTGCAGAAGATAACAATACAGCATGTTTTAGAGCTGTTTCATGCTGGTCGGTTTTGTTTCTGGAAACAGCTACAGAGTTTCCAGCACTCCCCAGCTGCACAGGGAATTTAACAGAGCAGTGAAACAGCTTCCCAAAATCTACAGTGCAGAATCCAAGCATCGCTTTTACAAACTGATCGACAACTTTGGCACCCATTACATCACCAAGGTGAGTGAAAAGAAAATCAAACCACCCAACGGCAGCATTATAGAAAGTCTGACCTTTGCTCATGCAGAAAGTCTTTAAATATATGATTACAGGTGAAGCTGGGGGGAAGTGTTGAAACTGTGACCAGCATCAAGGAGTGTCTGGCCAGTCTGCAGGGCTTCAGTGTGGAGGAAGTGCAGATGTGTCTGGAAGCTGAGGCGTCTGCAAGCATCAAAGCTACTATGAAAGCTGAAACAAAACACTGCAAGAAGGACATAGACAAGACGGCGAGTAAGTCAGCCTTCTCCAGCACCTTCAATGACAGGTAGGTAACATTTTTCTCAAGACAGAAAAACTGAAAATGCTTCAGAATTTAAAATGTTTCTTCACATGTACAATCCACCTTCTGTGATATAACTCATGATTTATATTCATTAGTAACGATTACATTCATCCTCCTGCATGTGCTATATTCTGAAAGACAGCGGCTCTTCTAATCTTGTTCTAATCTGATCTTCTACAGGTTAACAGAAATAAAGGGCGGCCACACCACGGAGCCGGACCTTCTCTTCTCTGCCAACAAGAATCCGTCGGCCTACAAGGAATGGTTAGGGTCACTACCACAGAATCCAGACATAGTGTCATATTCTCTGGAGTCACTTCACGAGTTACTGCCTACTAACACACCTGTCCGCAAAAACCTGCGCTCTGCCATCAGCCACTACATCCTGGAGAAAGGCCTGTTGAGGAACTGCAGTGAGCATTGTCAGGCTGGTAGAAAGAGCGACTCCAGGGATCCCTGCGTCTGCCAATGTCACAATGACCCCGCTGTGACCCCAGACTGCTGCCCAACCCGTAAGGGCATGGCTCGGGTCACCATAACAGTCCAACGGGCCTCCGGTCTGTGGGGCGACCACACCACGGCCACGGACGGATACGTGAAGGTGTTCTTAGGCATGCAACGACAGCCTTTACTGACTCCTATCATCTACAACAACAACAACCCACACTGGGCGTACGTCATCAACCTGGGCTCCTATGACCTGTCCTCAGGAAATAAAGTGAGATTTGAAGTCTTGGATCGGGACAGGGGATGGGACGACGACCTGTTGGGAAAATGTGAGCAAGTCCTGTCTGCAGGACGCAACGAGGAAGTCCGTAATATGAATCATGGCCAGCTCTTCTACAAATGGGAGGTGAAATGTGCTCCGAGCCTGGGCGGAAACTCGTGCATGGACTACAAACCTACACCTATGAGTCAAAGTCTGAAGAAGCTGTATGTGTCCCGTCATGCCCATCCTATTCCGAAGGCCATGCTGTTAGAGATGGGCGTGTTCGTGGACGAAACAAGTTCATGGAAAAACCAGAGTCTGACTGCTGAGAGTCAAAAGTATGATGTGATATAGCACCAAAATCTGGTTTTACTGAAGCTCACAGTCGATGCTTTAGCAATGTTTTTATTATACTGTTGAGACATTTAATGCAAAATTTAATCCTCTTCATAAATCAATATCTACTGCAAATAATATACAAGAAACACATTGGTTCGGAAAGAATAGACAAAATGACAGCAAGTTAATATGTGGAAAACATCTTTTATAAGTTGTATGTTTAGTAATATTTACAACATAGTGACATAGTTTCTTAAGGTCTTAAGTGATATTAATTTAGGCTACATAGATAAAACAATCTCAGCACATACACTGAAAAAACATCAAAGCATTTGATTGTGTAAAATTTCCTGCAGTTGCTGATGTGTGATTCAATGCAGCTTTTACTTAAAATTGTATTTTACATTTTAAAAGGGTTTTTACTGTACCCTTTATAAAGCATTTAAAGTGTGTTTTATGCATTTATATAGGCTCATGTAGTGCTATCATGTATCCCTTCTTGCATTGCTGTTATACATTGTTTTTTAAAATGTATGTATGAAACCATGCATTCATCAGTTTCCTCTCATGTTTTTATTACTTCGCAATATCAGTGGTCTATTCTCTATGGATTTCTTCCGTTTAAATGTACTTTTGGGTTTTTAAAAATAAAATGTACATCTTAAGATGATCAGATACTCAGTTGTGTTGCACTACTTTCTTTGTGTGTTCAAAATTATGCTTTTTTCTTTAAAGTGTTTGCGGCTGAATTGCCTCATATCTTGCTCACCCACAGATTGAACATTCAGTTTTTATCTCTGCTCATCATAATAGAACAATTAAGTTGTTTTAGATTGGTCACAAAGTTATAAAGCTGCTGAGTGGAAGCTGATGGTCTCGTTTTCCTGCTTATTTATGGCCACAGCCCAGCACCACTTCAGAGAAATAACAGGTCTGTGGCCTCTGATTCTTTGCTGACAGGAAAACAAGTCTGACGTTCATGCTTTCGCTGACTGTTTGAGTTTGTTGATAGACCACCGGCTCCTCCTACGCAGAACTGAGCAGCAAAGATGAAACTGTCAAACCACCATTTTTTCCTTCTGCTCTCATAAAGACCACTGTCACCTCACCCCCCCACCACCTCCTGCTCTGCTTTCTTTGTCTTTTAAACACCAACCACCGATATTCGTTCTTACAGCACCCCATTTCACAAATTCAGTTTGAACCAGCAACATAAAGGTGAGTCTACACTGCTTTGCTAACACTGAAATTCCCTTAATTGAGTCTCTGCAACCATCTGTCTGTTATTTATTATCACGTTGTTTAATGTGCTGGTACAGTTCACTCATGTTGCATTTGTGAGAACAGGGCCTTTAAACCTTCAGCGAGCTATTATGCTGGAAGTCAAGTCCGTTTATCTTCAGAGCGCATTTAAGAACAGCAAAGCAATCATGTTATGGACTCTAATACTTCTGTACCAACACTGGCATCAATACAGGATTTAAAATGGTAACAGAGTGAGAAGACGTGACAGTGAGAAGAAAAATACACCACAGACACCCTTTTATTTTGACCAAGAACAAAGGTTGGTTAAACCACTGACAGACTGCCTGGCTGAAAATTAGGCCGGCTTTTCTTATTCTCATTTAGGTGGAAAAATGTCATCAAGAAGTTAATGTTCTTGAGGGAAACTCACTTTGTGTATCTTTTTTTAGATACATTTCCTCTGTCATAAAATATGCGATGGGACGTTTTCCAAAACCAAACCCAAGTGAAACAAAACAGATCGTAGACGTTGAGGTGCACCACAAGAGAAAGAATCAAAAGGAAGAATAAACATTTACTCACAACCGAAACTGATCTAATGTTCAGAAAAAAACACCAAGGCTTTGCACTGACAGACTCTTAAATGCTCTATCAAATGCAGAAGAAACAATAATATAAAATGTTTTCCAGAGTGTAAAGACACTGTAAAGTTGTTGGTTATGTCTAGGAGAGCAAACCTGACAGGAATTTGTATAAAATGCAGTTTCAACTAAGTGGAAAGCTCTGCAGCTAAACAATGAAATCAGTGCTGAATACCAAAACTGCCATTCCTCAAATGGCTCAGTTCATTCCCATAGGCATGCATGGTAAAATATGCAACTTTACAGCAGAAATAAATACATGTACAGCCTGGTGCAAAAAAATGGATTGGGTCAAAATTGCTCATTTCCCTGTGCCATCACAGGATGTTCCATCTCTTTGTTCATTTTTGGATTAACCAGAAGTTAGAAGGAGTCAGGCCACGACACTGAGGCTCAAAACCGCCGTTCAGAGAACCTGAAAGTGACATTACAGAGGGCTCGTCCAACTTTATATACAGGCTATAGCTAGAGTCTACAAAGGATAGAATCTGTGAAAGTACAACGGTTTCCAAGACCTTAGGGACCAGCTGGAAGTATACAGTGTGTATCAATCAAAATATGAATACTTGAAGAAAGATGGTTCATCATACTTGACACAAGATGTGTGAATAATGGATAAAAAATTTAAGCCACTAAGACATTTCTAAGAATCAGCAGAATCACTGTATGTCCAAAGAGCAACTTAAAGTGAGGCACAAAGAGCTTTACCAGAGTCTGGATTTTCTGAGTCAACTCAGAGTGGGAACATCAGGCTGATTAGAGGGTGTGAGGTGTCATTCATTGGTTGCACCTACAAAATGCACTTTTTATGACTGGACTTCCTACATAGTCTAGTCTGACTCATAAAGGGTATTTCCATCTCAAATAACTGAATTTTTAGAATAGTTTCTGCTTGACTATGTCTGATTTGCCTGAAATTTTGATAAGATATAATGTGGATATTAATAAAGATACTTGTAATGTTTTACCTTGATATGTCAAATACTTTTGGCAGTCAACCAATTTTCAGCACGTTTTTGGCCACATTGACTTTCATGTTTCGACGACAATATCTTGGGAACGACTGATGATAAAATCCTGAAGTTTTCACTGTTATTTCACATCATGCCATCAATTCAGAATCTGCAAACAAGATAACTATTCTAAAACTTAAGATCTTTGTTTTACTTAAATTAGCCTATCTAAAAATAACTTCTTCTCTCATTTTTTGTGATCAAGTTTTTCATATTATAAAAAGTATTCTGTTTTGTTTGGTATCATCGTGACATGCAGCTACATGCGCTTCAGACAATATCATTAGTTGGCTTTTGCATTATTGTTTTTTTTTTTTTGTTAATGTGAGTTCAGAGTTGGGACTTTTCATATTTCTACTCACCCATAATCAGAGACTGTTTAATAAATTTGTCTGATATTACAGATTCTGAATCAATTACATGATGACAAACAAGAGATTAGATATTGTTCAAACATAGCCTCAAATTGTAATGTGAGAAAAAACATGCTAAAAGTGGGTCGATGTGCAACCGGAAAAAAAAATTACTGTATCTAGAAAAGTACTTGAAGTCCAAATTTCACAGATACAATTTTTAATGTCATAGTTTATGATGAAAACGGTATCAAGCAAATCACAGATGCTTGAACAGGACGCCCTTGATGATTTGAGACGGAATAACTAATTTTAGGAAAGCTCAAACCATTCTGCATGTTCAAATTGCAGTAATCCTCCCGCAGACCTTCTTTCAGTGGAGAAAAAAAGCACCAGTTTAGAACCTCTGTGGCAGAGCTGAGAAATGGCTGTACAGGTCCCACAAAGATTGGATAAATGCTGAGAAGCCAACAGGCACCAAAATGTTTGGCTGTTTTTTGAGTGTGTGTGACTGTGACAAAGAGGCATGTGTTTCAATGACTCCATCACAGTAAATTAAGAATTACAGGAGTCACTGGAAACTCAAAACTGCCATTACAGGAATGGTCTTTACAAATGTATGCAAACTTTTGTTCACGACTGTATATTATATTATTACATTCCTGTATTCAGATTGTAGGGAAAACCTATATGATCATTCAGGTTGGAAGATTTAATGTGCTCTAATGATTTGCTCATGTTTATAAAACTGTTTCTTTCCCAGTTTGCCTCCATCTTCCAACTTAACGGCAGCATGTTTCAGTTGAGTATTGTCTTCTGGGCTGGCCTCATGCTGTCCCTCCTTCAGCGTTCCCATCAGTCATGCATAGAAGGGACACCCAGACAGTGTGCAGATGCAGAATTTGCTCCAGGTGCCAACTTGGCCGGGGAAGGCTTTGACATCACCAAAATGGAGCGTAAAGGCGCCTTTGTGCTCAACATGAACCAGTGGAAACGCAAAGATAAAACCTGCACCCTGTGTAGCAACCCCTATCTGCAGGGCAAAAAGCAAAAGCTGCCACTGTCAGTGGTGGACTGGAGGGCAAAACAGTCCTGCAGTGCAAAAGTGTCCACCAAACTACACAAATCCAGCGAGTCTCTCGTAACATCCAGCTCCTCCTCTGTTGAAAACAACTGGCAGGTCAATCTAGATGTTGACGTAGGTGAGAAAAGCGCCTCAGTGATGCTGGCTGGTTCTCAATCTAAAGTGGCTGATTACTCCATGGAGAAAACTAAGAATGACAAGTTCAGCTTTGCAAGCCACAGCATGTCCTGTGAGTACTACAGGTAAGAAGATGAGGTCATTTCCGACACACCTACACTGTAAAATAAAATCCATAATAAAACTGTAAAAATCTGGCAGCAATAATATGTTGTATGGTAGCATACTGCAACATTAAAAAACTGTATAAACGATGAAGATAATGGATACAATCTGCAAGAAAATTAAATGCAGTGTAACAAATTTTATGTAAAAACAAAAATCTTTGATTTGAATATTAAGTATAGGCATGTACAGATTTCTTTAAGTATTGCAAATGTAAATTAATATGCTCTTTCCAAATTTCCTAGGTATTATCAGTCATTTAACAAAACAGACAAAAACACTGATCTTTGATATGGGCATTATTTACAGTTTGGGACAATTTTTCAGTGTTAGCATATAAATAAATACTTCTTTTCCTCCATGATTTCATATTTTTTTAACAAAATATAAAAACATCTTTAAAAAGAGTAAATGGCTCAAAAAAAATTAAATTGCGATATACTTATGAAAAGTAAATATAAAACTATTGCACATTTGCTTAATACTGTTGTCTTGTCTTGTATGTTGTCTCAATATCAACAGCTACAGAGTGTCCAGCACTCCCAAGCTGCATAGAGAATTTAACAGAGCAGTGAAACAGCTTCCCAAAATCTACAGCGCACAATACAAACAGCGATTTTACAAACTGATCGACAACTTCGGGACCCATTACATCACCAAGGTGAGTGAAAACCACTGCATGGCAACATGATGTGTATAAAGTTTGACCTTTGCTCACACCGAAAGTGTTTTAATATATGATTGCAGGTGAAGCTGGGGGGAAGTGTTGAATCTGTGACCAGCATCAGGCAGTGTCAGGCCAGTCTGCAGGGCGTCAGTGTGGAAGAAGTGCAGATGTGTCTGGAAGCTGAGGCGTCTGCAAGCATCAAAGCTACTATGAAAGCTGAAACAAAACACTGCAAGAAAGATTCGAGCAAGATGGACAATAGCAAGTCTTTCTCTGACCTCTTCAATGACAGGTTTGCAACATTTTCTCCTATTCTGCCACATCTTTTATCCACACTTTAACTGAATTAAAAAAAAAAAAAAGAAGCTACTTTCAGCCTCAGAAAAGCCAACTGATATGTCACTGCCTTCTACAGGTTCACAGAAATAAAGGGCGGCCATACCACAGAGCCAGACCTTCTCTTCTCTGCCAACAAGAATCCGTCGGCCTACAAGGAATGGTTAGGGTCACTACCACAGAATCCAGACATAGTGTCATATTCTCTGGACTCGCTTCACGAGTTACTGCCTACTGACACACCTGTCCGCAAAAACCTGCGCTCTGCCATCAGCCACTACATCCTGGAGAAAGGCCTGTTGAGGAATTGCAGTGAGCATTGTCAGGCTGGTATTAAGAGCGACTCCAGGGATCCCTGTGTCTGCCAATGTCACAATGACCCCGCTGTGACCCCAGACTGCTGCCCAACCCGTAAGGGCATGGCTCGGGTCACCATAACAGTCCAACGGGCCTCCGGTCTGTGGGGCGACCACACCACGGCCACGGACGGATACGTGAAAGTGTTCTTTGGCGGACGGGATTATCGTACGCCTGTCATCTACAACAACAACAACCCACACTGGGACATGGTTGTGGACTTGGGAACACAGGATCTGTCTATGGCAAATAAAGTGAGATTTGAAGTCTGGGATGAAGACAACAAATGGGACGACGACTTGTTGGGGGAATGTGAGCAAGTTCTCACTGCAGGAGTCAAGGAGGATTTGTGTGTTCTGCAGCACGGCTGGCTGTACTTCAAACGAGAGGTGAAATGTGCTCCGAGCCTGGGCGGAAACTCGTGCATGGACTACAAACCTACACCTATGAGTCAAAGTCTGAAGAAGCTGTATGTGTCCCGTCATGCCCATCCTATTCCAAAGGCCATGCTGTTAGAGATGGGCGTGTTCGTGGACGAAACAAGTTCATGGAACAACCAGAGTCTGACTGCTGAGAGTCAAAAGTATGATGTGATATAGCGCTAAAATCTGGCTTTACTGAAGCTTACAGAGCAACAGCACTCATTTAATTACATTTGTTGATGATAATTTAATCAAAAGGCTTTATCAACGAAGAAACATGTTATTAAAGCTCTGCTGACTCCAAAAGATAAGACAAAGACAAAACTGTAACTCAGCTGCAGAAAATGTTCAAATTATGTGACGTTCAGTTTATGTTTCAGCATAATCTCTATTCAACCACTTCACTTGCAAATGCAAATGTACAGTTTCTATATGCCGTTTGGCAACTAGTAATGCAGGACATCAGAAAACAACTCCAATCATTGTTATAAATGTATGAAACATGCAAAATACAGCAATACATTTCAATCATCTGCTACAAAAGATAGCTTTGCTGTTTTACAAAAACTGTAGTTATCTTAGAGCCAGTTTTAAATAATTAGCTCCTTTTCACGACAGCAAATGACATCTAGCAGATCACCTAAAAATTGAGCGAAACTTTAACTTTCCCTGTAGCTGTATTTATGCCTTATTACATTGCATTGCAGAGTTAATATATATTGCATTTATTTTGTAGCGTTTTTTTTGTGTCTATAAAACATTTACAACATGTATCAGTGTGTTTTATGTATTTTAATCTCAGTCATATTGGTGATTTTTGTTTTTTACATGTTTTTTAAACTCCAGAATAAACACATAATATCTCAAGCATTCGATGCTTCATCTTGTTACTTTTAGTTTTGATTGGTGTGTTTGTGCTCCGTTTATCTTAGGTAATGCTGCCTGACATGGGAGGGGAAGTGGTGAAGCTTCCTGTGCACGGATGAGGTTTCATTTGGTCTGTTAAAGAGAACAATGTGTGCTAGTACGTGTGAAAAAGTGTTGACTCGCAAACTTCTGTTTGACCTCATTTGATTAGATAATATATTAGATTACAACAGTAAAATCACAATTTTAATCTTTATTTTAAAACAGAGACACATTTCTTGCACTTTCCATCTATTTATGTTCATCAATCACCACCAATGTCTTCAGCACTGACAGAGCTGAACTGGTGGGGTACAGCAGGTTCTTGGACAAGGAAGACAAACAGACATGACTAACAGATGTCCACTTACAGAGAAAGACGAGGGGGTGAAGAAAAACAAAAGGACAAATGGACAACGCAACAGGACAAAGTTGAGTAAAACGTAAAATAAAAGCTTTAGAAGCTCATTACACTGAACACATTATGGAAATGATCCACGTGGAGAGGTCCAGGTCATTTGAATTAGCCTGGTTAAAGACAGAGACAAAGACAGAGGGGGAGGAACACAAAGATACTGAATCAGGAAAAGACCAAACCACAACAGAATGTGTTCAATCACAAAGAAACCACATAATACTCGACAAAAAAGTCCATCTTATCTAATCATCTACACAAAACAAATCAAAAATATCTTCAAAAATGAGCCACAGATGTGTTGATTTGCTCAAAACCACAAAAGAAAACTGCATCTGAATAGATCTTTAATGCTTTAGCTGCATCGTCTTGCATCAGTTGCAAAGCTTCCTTCATTCTCACCTTTGTAGCCGTTACCAAGGGCACCGTTCACTCCGCCATATTTGCCGGTTTGCTCTCCTGTGAAAAGAGTCAGCCAAGTTCAGCTTCAGAAATGTTCTCAGAATGACAAAGCAGCAACAAAAAGTGGTTTGACAGCTACGTTAAAACTTGCGAAAATGGCTTTTCACCTGCATTAAGAGGACTTAGCCACCTCACTCCATACCCTTAAGTGGAAAATAATCCATAATGCATGCAGTTGTACTTTCACTGTGCAAGCAGCTTTAGTCAAAGTACATGTTGAGAGCAAGTAAACAACAATCATGAGTGCAGAGTTCATTTCACAAATAAATCTTTATAAAAATGAGTTTTGTGAAGGATGCAATTTGTATATTTGAAAGAAATCAATTAAAGCGCACTAATGCTAAAATGCATGCTAAACCGTGCAATAATTAAATATGAAAGGTGTTTTTGTGCACAGAAAATGTGTTGTAAATGGTTATATTGAGCAAGCATGACTAGTGTGTTCGCCAGTGTGTGGAAGCTGATGAATGAGGAAGTGTCTGGTTTTCTTACCCAAGGCATCCTGAGTGGCTCCTAGCTGAGCACCATAACCTTGAACAAAGAAATTAGACTGTTAAGATGCAGACGAGAGAAATTTGCAAAATATATTAATTGAGACTTTAAGTGTGGCTGAGGAAAGTTGAAGGTGCATTTAGAAAAATCTTGATTTTGCAAGACATACCCATGCTAAAAATATTGGTTAAATAAACACACATCGCTGTAATACAGCCAGACTTTCTCAGTCTAAATGAAAATAACACTGAGATCATGATGGTTAACTGATCGCACCTCTTCGATGACCTTGACAGGATTCTTGACTCTCTAGTGTGACATAATTCCTCTTTAGCTAAGGTGAAGTTGTGAAGGCCTCCTAAAGTTGTCCATGCATTTATTATAATTCGGCCATGCTTTTGTAAATGTTTGTATGTGGACGTAGAACAATTGGCTCCAGGGCATCTAAATTTCGTACAAAATGCAACCGTTTTGTATTTTAACAGGGTAAACTCCAGTACTGGCCTCCCTCCACTGGCTTCCTGTCAATTTTAGCACTGATTTTAAGGTTTTATTGTTTGTTTTCAAGCTTTTAAATGGTTTGGCAACTTCTTATTTATAAGAACCTTCACATTTTCACAAACCAGTTAGAGCACTGTGGGTGACAAACCAGATGATCCCTGCTGGTTCAAGATCTGGACACAAAATTAGAGACAGTTGAGTTTTTGCAGAAGCTGCTCTGAATCTTTATAACAGTTTACCTTTTTATGTGAGAGCTGCTGAAGACCCAGCTATTATCTTCTGCATTTAACCCAAGTGCAGGTTGACACCTTGACTTAATTTTCACAGCGTTGTATCCTTTATTTTTCCTTACTATCAAGCAGTCTTATTCAGAAATGTCCTTCAGCCACTCTGTGTATGTCTGAAGGGCTGCTATTTATAACTGTAGTGCACTTTGGTTTGACTCCTGTTGTTTCAAATGTGCTTTAGAAACACATTTGACTTGACCTGATGGGCTGGTGTGAAAAGACATCCACTGGGGGTTTTTATATTTGTGTGACAGGATGTGTGTGATTCTTTGATTGTGGGGGAATGTAAATTCACCTGTTTGCTGAGCTCCATAACCTGCACCAGCACCTGAAACAACACAGAACATGTAAACACTTCAACAGACATAACAATGATCAGCCATAATGGACACACGAAACATATCTGTATCATGTTCTTATCCCAGATCATAAGGCACTGTATACATCTAATGCTCCTGTTCATTTTCATTATTCTCTGTTTAAAAGTTTTAACCTCATTGGGACTTAACTGGTTAAAGAAAACTGACACCTCTCAGTAACGGTACTTTTCCATCACACTCAGTTTGTCACACTTTTGCTCACGCACACAGTGTCTCACCATATTTGTTGGCGGTTTTGGCGCCTTCAGCACCGAGGCTGAGCTGCTGAGCGCCGTAGGGGTAGCCACCATCACCTGAGGGAAGGACTCATGTTAAATAGGAGTATTTAATGGTTTTGGTAGCTGTGATGTTGCAGTGAACTGACAGGGTGCAACCAAATGAGAATGTTGTACATTTTAGAGGTTTTTTTTTTTTTTTTTAACACCAACAAAGTCAGAGGTGTTGATTCTTTTTCCATTCTCACATTGTGCAGCATTTATAGGCCCTTAAAATTACATTTCAATTAACAAGTCTTGTGTAAATGATACACAACAAAGTGTACAGATATATGAATATAAAAACAATACATAAAAAAATGGAGGATTCAAATGCGTGAAGTCTGTTACCATCCTTTACTGGGATACTTGTAATAGTATTACAGATTTAAGACCTAACAATTTATTCAGACTAACATTTATATTTGACAGTGACTCTGCTCGGGTGACCATGTGGACAAGCATAAACCAGACCCAGAGATCACAAATCCCCCAGAGGAGCCTGAGATCTACAACATTCACATGAACAAAGCATGAACCAAGTATACTTTCTTTCTTTCTTTTTTTTTAAGAAGAAGGTGGCTGAGGAGGAGGGGAGATAATCTTCAGAGGCTGGTGTAGGAGCTATGTATCAGTATTTGGTTCTATTTTCATGTGCAATAATTCATTGTCGTGTATTATTTTGCTCAGAATCATTGCCACTTTTACTTCTTACTTTTCTGTTCTAGTATTATTGTAGCTTATATTTTTGTAATTTTATTTACTGAGCATTCTGTGGTGCATGTAGAGCAAGCAGAATGAGTGAACGCTGCCTCAGTTATAAAGCCTGATAATTGCATACGATGGACGGAAGTGTTAAACAATTGGACAGAAAAGGGCTTCCAACCATAGACTGTATGTAAAAGATGAATGTACCTGCATTAACAACTACTGGTTTGTGAAAAAAATCATTCAAAAGCCTCAGGTTTAGGATTTGGCCGTTGCCATCTTGTTCTTTTGAAACCAGATGTGACATATGAGGACTCTACGCATGTCAGTATATCAACCTGTCAATCACACGGCATCCCAGCCACTAAAACATACCCTGCTTTACTGTGTATTTTCCCCTAAATAGGACCATAATTTACAAAATGAACACCCTACTGTACTGAGGAAGTCTTGAAATTAGCAATTGAGACCATAAACTTTTTAGTAAAATGTTTACTGGGGTAGGAAATCAAATGAGATGTAAGTTCATTTTTTCATAGACTTTTATATAATTTGATTTCTTCTCCTGATCTACTGCAAAGCTCAGTTTTTATACTTATACAATGATCATTTATGTAGCTACCTAAAGGAACATTTAACCATCTGTGGAAATGAAATGATTTGCTTTAGAGTTAAGTATTAAGGTCAGTATGTTTCTTGAATGCAGTGGATCAGTGGATTGGATTAGCTTAGCTTAGCTTAGCGAAACAACTTTTGTAATTTGTCCATAAACCAAAGAGTAACATGGTGCTACTCATTTACTGCACAGATATGAGAATGAGCAAGAAAGTAGATGGACATATAGGACAAATACATATAACCCTCTTAGTGTAAGTCTTAACACTGCTCAAGAAAAGTGGTCAAATCTGCCACGAGTCAGCAATGAATATTTCCAACTGATCTGTGATGCAGATATGCTCTGCTTAACAGTGATAGTGGTTACAAATAAAGTTGCAAACACATGCAGGCCCCACCTTCCAGTCCGGCAGGAATCACTGGAGCATTACCATAAGGAACCTGAGCAGCTCCTCCTCCTGCAGAGGGGAAAAAAAGAAATCATCACATGGTCAAACTGACTCATATCTCTGGTCTCTTTCCAGCCTTTAACCCGCATGGGCCATCAGCCAGCTCTGCTCAGGTCACCAGTTCAAGTCTGATTCAGACGTGGAAAGCCACAGCGACAGAAGCCTGAGTAATACTGTGACAGAGGGATGAGGTCATGTCAGTGCTGCTCACCATATTTGCCACCAGTTGCATCCAGGCCTGCACCGAGCGCTCCTGAAAGAAGACGAGAGGGGCAGTTGTGTCAAGCTTTCCCTGAAAACGTATTCAGACTGCGCTCTTGTTGCTGAATGGACGGCCATGTTTCCCCCGACTTGTATATTTAAAATGAAGCAACAGATTTGGCTGAGATGTGGGATATACATGAGAATAATTAGATTTTTTGAGTGTAGCTTTATAATCTGTATTCCGATGGGAACTGTGTTGTTTTTCTTCATTACAGTCTGAAGCAGTGTTTTACCTTTTTTTCCGTTGTTTTTTTAATCTTTACTTGTAGTTTAACTGGATTAAACAGCCTTAAAAACACGTATGGCAGCTAAAGGGACATACATTAACTGCGTCCTTATTGCTGCTCCATTTTTAAATTTCTTACCATACGCCCCCTGGACCGGCCCAGCGTAGCCTCCTGTACTGAGAGCTGGAAAATAAATATATTAGATAAACATACATGTCAGATACTGGCCAAATGTTACCTGATAAGTAGGAAACCTTCAAATTAAAAGCATCTACAGGAGCAAGAAGTCAGAAGCCACCAGATTCAACTGGTCAGCTTCTATAAATAAGAGACAATAGCTACACCCAGTGGATAAAACACCACACTGGCCATGTTAACAAGCGTTTTTCTTGATGTTTTTTATGCTGTCAAACTTTGCAGGTTAAGCATCTATGGGTTAGTGCCAGTTTACACCAACTCCTGGAAGTTGTTACCTTCACTCTTCCCTGCTTTGTTCTCAGCACCATCAGCTAACTCTGCAGGGTAACCAAGCCCTGAAACATAGTTCTAATTAATTATGTCTGTGAGCTAATGACTCTTTAAGTAGACTGAGTTTCCCCGCTTATGGTTTTAGACGGCACTCACCAGCTCCATAACCGTCAGGGTAACCGTTGCCATAACCTGTTGAGAGAAGATGAAATATGTTAAGATAAAGAGAGAGGAAATATCCAAGAGTGTCATGCATGCATGCTAAATACCTGTAGACAAAGCTTTAGCACCATCTCCACCTGCAATAAAAGCAACATTAAAGATAAGCCTATGTCAATGGCATATCAACACTCCTGTCAGTGACGGCTTTGATGCAGTGTTTTTGACACCAAACACAATGAAGAGCGATCCTCTGTCGTAGTCGATTCACGTCTCAAAGTAACAGTCTTTGCTCTTTAATTTAATCTGACCAGCTGAAGAAACATGAAATTTCTCTGGGCTTCCACCTACCAAAGCCGTTGCCTGCCACAGCGCCAAGGTATCCTGTTGTTCCCTCCCCATAGCCTGTGATAACACACATTCAAAGCAAACTGTGTGACACACACCGTGTTTGTTTAACAAAAGACATTATTTAACTAAGAACAAATAAAAAACTCGGCCGGCTCTAAAGACATTAATTTCTTGCACGGACATGCAAAACGGAAAAGAGAAAACAAAGAGATATTCACAGGAGGGCTGAAACAATTTGTGAGTAATCATTTGTTGTTGTTGTCTTGCAGTTTTTAAAAAGCCATATTAATTATTCACCAGAAAGGAAAGGCAGCTTCTGGTGTGACCTTTAGAGGAAGGTGAAGATGACAGAGATTTTCTTCTCTCTAGTGTGACTCACAAGCAAATTATTGGTTTACAAGGCAAAGCAGGAGTAGCAGCTGAGTTTCTGCTGTCTGGCCCAGTCCTCAATTCCACTCTCATTCTGAACAACAACATTAAAGTGGAGAAAACAAATCCTGATTTTCTTAATAAGTGTAGGTGGTTTCTGACAAGCTTCTACATTTGCATAAGATGACTGGGTCTATGGAAGAGGCCCTTAAGGCAATAGTTTGACATTTTGGGAAATATTTTGTTCACAGTCTTGCCGCAAGTTAAATTACAAGACCACATCGCTCTCACAGTAAACAACCCATGTTGTGTCCCCTTTTAGCAAATTAAACAAAGCCCCACACGTGTGTTTTTCAGTTTAAAATAGTGCATATAAGATGGTTAATATTACGACTTTATTACTCCTGGTTTAAGCCCTGTTCTAAATGAATTTTTTCAATGCTTTTAGCTTTAAATAAAGCTGAGCTGCTGCTGTCCACGCCTCCTTCAGGAAGAAGACTCTCTCCGTATCTGTGATTGCTAATGCAGAGCTAAACAGCTGACTGCACAGTAGACAACACAGATTTCTGATTATGGAATTATTGCCATGTTCACAACAAAGCTGCTGTTTTTAACTCATGTGTTTAGTGAGTTTATCAGACAACATTGTGGTTATGAAATCAGTAGTTTAACAGTGGAGAACCGCAGCTTGGAAATGGCTCTGAAGTGATTGCTGGTTAACATGCAGTCTTAATGGGCTGCATTTCAGTCACTATTTTATACTCATTCCATTGTCTGACAACAGAAACTGAAAAATATGTAAATGTGAAAAACTGAATTAAGAATTCAGCTTTCTTAAAATACTTAAATGGAAGCAGATGTCAATGTTATTTTGTAGAGAGAGAGGTATGAGTTAAGATGCAAAAGGAGCAAAATTAGCACATAAATCCAAATAAGCAAAACAAAGAAAAGAAAAACGAAGGAAAACGCAGATTCTTACCTCCTAGTTTGCCTGCTGCACCACCCAGATATGCTCCCTGACCCAAACCTGAGGGCGGCACATGTGAAATATTTACCACAAGTAGAGTAAATCTACATCAGTATTTCAGTCTGTTAAAAAGCACTTTTCATGTGTTATATGTCATTATCCAGCATTACCTGGTCCATAGCCTCCAGCACCCAGGCTTGCTCCCAGATAGTTTCCTGCTCCACCCATGTAACCTGTGGAGAAGGTAGACAGAAGTTCAGCAAAAAACACCTGTATGTCTTTCAAAACTTAATACCTAAAATGTAGAGGTAATCATTTTGCTGTGTGCTCAGTGAAGTGTTTAAATAAACTCATTTACTTTTAACAAATACAACCCAGCTTTACTAAAAAAGCTGATAATGACATATATGGAATATACATGTTTCTGCTGGAAAACTGTGACAAGACTCTTCATTCAGTAGTCTCTTTATATGGAAGATGCAGCGGTTTCTGCAGATGGAACACATGGAACTGACACCAGACACAATAAATGTCTGAATCTTTGTTTGAACTGGGTGTTATTTTTAGCATCCGCTCCACTGGACGGTAATTTTCCTGGACTGAATCCCAAAACCCACAATACCAGATGTTGAACCATCAAAATACGAGTATATGACAACCTGAACAATGAGTCAGAGGTAACCCAGATAGACACAGACATATTGTCGGATGTGCTTCGTTTCACCATCACTCGCAGTCAAACCAGCATTACAGCACTGGGATAAATGCAGTGTCAATATAAGGAGATTAACCAACACAGACTGGATGAAGTGTAGATTTCCTCTCTGATTGGAACCTCTTTGTGCAGACAGCCAGATCAGTGATTAAGAGATCCTCAACTGCTTTAAATGAGTCATACAATATACAGCTTAAGGTATTAGTGAATATTACAAAATCCCCTTTTGACAAATCTACCAACTATGATCGCAGTGAGTCATTATTTCAGAGTCCAGAAACTGTATTACATGAAACAACCGTACATTATGATTTTATACATAGGGCTGTAACGAATGACTGTATTCATTGTCAGTTAATCTGTTGATTGTTTTCTTGATTAATAAACTAGTTGTTTGTTAAAACATCAGAAAATTGTAAAAACAAAATGCCTATTAGTGTTTCCAAAAGCCCAAGATAACATCTTTAAATGTCTTATTTTGTGCACATCCCAAAGATATTCAGTTTACCGTCACAGAGGAGGAACGAAACCAGAATGTATTCAAGTTAACAAGCTGGAATCAGAGAATTTACACTTTCTGACTGTCAAAAAGTCCCTCATTAATTTATTTGTTGATAACTAAACTAACTATTGCAGCTCTAACATCACCCATGAAACTGTGTTGCAATCGGGTTTATACTTTGCAGTGCATCTCTGCTGCTAATTAGAGAATATGTTTTGACCAATCCATGAATTATTTCATATTATTCTACTGTGCATTTCCAGATATTTGCAGTTGTTTTGGGGAAACGTATACAATAATGTTTGGGCAAAAACTGTGCTATACTTAGCAGTGACATAACCATTCTATAAAGAAAAGACAATTTCAAATAAGTAAAACACAATATATGAACTTAAACTGTGAATCTTAGATATTTACAGTTGTTTGTGTCATGATTAAATTATGTAATGAAGACATTAGAGGCTACAACTGGCCTTCATTTGGCCGGATATATTCAGGACTATTTTAGAGGTCTAACAAAGCTGCAACACTGAAGTTAGGTCTTATGCTCAGGGCGAAATAGATAACGTTTTTTAAAAGTTATTAGCAGGTGCAGAACATTACTGTTTGCTGCGGAAAGCCCTGCAAAGTCAGACCCATAACGTCAGTTCTATTAATTATTCATAAATTCAAGATAGAGTGAATCTTTTTAAAGTATCTTCAATCCTGTGACGTTCAAGAGATGGCAGATTTACATGATTAAAGACGCACAACAGAAATGTATTATCGACTCACTCTGCAGTCAGAGTTATATTCTCTGGGTTATGACCTTTACAGCAGAAAACTGATTTGTGTTCTCATTAAAGGATCCATGAAGCTTCAGCCTCCCAATGATTAAGTCTTGAATTTCCATCAGTGCAAATGGGAAATTAAACAATGACTCCATTCAGCGTACCAAGCAAAACATAGCCACACTCACAGTTTAACTGTTTCTGGTCACTACAGCTGTAAGGCCAAAACCTACAGGTCATTTTTTACAAAGCTATTCAAATTAAGATAATAAGACATCAAGCAATTGTTGACTATTTCTTTCCATCCATGATTGTTTCCATAGAGGTGCAGGACTTCATGCTGCATTGTAAATGGAGCCCACAGTGACGGGAGCAAAAAAAAACCTGGTGGTTAGAGGGTTAAATTAAAATCTGACTGAGTCATTATAGACTCCAGCCCAGAAAGTGTCGGTCAGGTTGTTGACATCTGACTGAAATGCTAAAGGACAAGTTTTACATCTCTGATAACTTGTGCAAAGGTATTTCTTGTCACAAGATGACCACTGTCATGCAAAACTAGATAGCACTCCAATAGCTCTAATACTTCTCGGTTGGATGTACATGAGATATTTTCAATACTTTAGAGGGTTCATGTAAGATAACATTTGTAGAGACACTTTACATAAACTACATTCACATGTGAAAGATGTCATTACCAAATGAAACAAAAGGAGTAAAAACTGTTACGGAAAATTTTTTAAAAGGCAAATAAAAGCAATCTGGGTAATTTAGGAGACTAGCATAGTGTAAATCTCAAGAGTGGGCCTTAAAAAAGCCAAATCTGAAAGGCAAAAAAGGATTCTTAGATGATGAAAAAGACAAAGCTGTGCTCTTACTTGCTGCCTGGTTATTCCTCCCAGCCTGCCCTGGGATATGGAGAGCTTTTGGCTTTTTCACATCATGTTCTGCTTGAGAAAGGCTTTTTGCATCGTGAACATCTGCAGTGAAGCCCTGAGCCTCTTGCCCTGCTCCGGCTGACAGGATTCCTAAACTTTGGGTTCCAGTTGCACCAGGGACCACTGCTCCATAGCGCCCCCCTGCTTGTGCTTGAAGGTTTGGAGCATCGTGTCTACGGCTCTCTACAGTGACGGTGCTGCGGATTTGCAGTCCATTCCTAGCCACCAGTCCTTTGACTCCCTGCTTGTCTGCTGCAGAATAAATGCTGCTTCTATCCGGTGCTTGTGAAAGAGGGAGCTGATAGGTTTTCTCTCCTTTCACTTGTGGCTTTACGTGTCCAGGATGTTCGCTCTGTTCACCAACGTGTGTCTGAGGCAGCAAACTTTGACTCCTTTGAGTTTCTGAACCCAAAAGCTCAAAGCGATTCCTGTCCAATACGCCTGACAAATCAACAGCGGGGCCACAGTTTCGGGTTCGAGGATTTTGTTGAATAGATAAATCAGAAGAAGAACCGAGACTTTTGATGGTGTCTTTATCTAGATTGAATTGTCTTCTTACACCTCCAGCTGCCAGTGCGGCTCCATGACTTGTTGTCCCTTTTCTTTTAAAGATCGAAGGGTCATGAGTTTGTCCTCCTTGTGCTTGTGAAACAGCTAGACTGAGAATCTCACTCTGTTTATCAAGAGGAGTCCCAAGATGTGGTGACTGAACTATTGGATCGAGGCTTTTGACCTCCCTTCCTGCATGTAATTCAGGAACAGTGGGACCAAATACACTGCTTCTCCTCATGTTGGGTATTTCAGGTCCAAGCATTCTGTCTTGTTTTCCATACGAGTGACCTAAAGCTCTGCTCATTTCTCTCTTATGGTCTCGAACAGTTTGGCCCAGACTGGCCAGCTCAGGTCCAATCAAATCTGCTGCACCTGGCAGAGAAATATCATCATGCATGCACAACTTCTATGTTGGATCAGAGACAACTGTAGCAGCCAGAGGCAAAAATATTCACTGATCTGTCTGTTTTTTTAATTCTACTCTACCGATGTGTGTATCATTGCATTCGATACAATATAACACATCATCAACAGAAGAATCAGTGCTCGAATGGAGGCGATTCAAAACCAAACACAGACGAGACAAAATCCATTATGGTCTGAAAGTAGTCCAGCTTCAAAGGACAGAATCATCACCATAATTAGGACCCACACTTGCGATAAAATCGACATATAAAACATGCCATGGCAGCAAAACGTTGCCATCCCAAATTGTTGAAATGCCATAAAACACACTAGAGTCACAGCACAAGATGAAGACAACTCCAGACTCCAACAGCATCAGTGTGTGGCAAAGACAACTGATACACAAAGCTTAGTAACACACAGCAGGAGGCTTCAGTCAACAGTGAAGTGAAAAATATTTGCCAGGAGACTGAAATAATCCAATTTTTACAATTGAGCTTCACTAATAATATTAAAACAACAAAGATGTTATCGTGCATAAAATAACTGAGCTACTGTGAGCCAGAATCAGAATAATGTAACAGATTAGAAATTTTCATGACTCACGGTAACTTGACATTCCTGCCAAAAAACAAATGAATCATGTGTGAATAATTAGTTTTTTGCCCCGATAAGTAAAACATCAGCAAAATTTGAGCTATGCTCTATAGAAAATTGATTACAAACTTAACGTAGCAAACTGCAGCTTTCGCAATCAGTAGAGCATCATTTTAATCTTATTATAAAATCAAGTTGTTACTGTGCATTTAGTTTGCTTAACCTACTTCCTGCATCCCTTCAGCTCCTGCAAACCACAGCCCTGAGTTCTCTCCACACATCAACTCTTATTAACCCACAGACTGAAGATGAAGCTGGAGGAGCTCGGAGCTCATGCAACATGCAACACAGATGAAACACTGACAGACAAACACAGTCTCGCCTGTGCACACAGAACAAAAACAGCAACATTACATTCGATAGATGTGATTTCATGCCAACATGAATTCCACATCGGTGAAACACCAGGCGACGATTTCACAGAGGTTGCAGAGAAGTACAGCACAGAACAAAGACAGCCCGACACACACGATCACCACAGTCGACTGCAGTGAAGATGTTACCCGGTTTTTGTTCCTTGGCCCCCTGTCCAGTGGGATACTCAGGTAAAACCCCTGATGAAAGCAGATAGGAGGACTGTCATTGAGTTCACTGCACATGCAAACTCACAGAGCAAACCAGCACCAACGTTATCACCAGTGTTTTACAGGAAGTAGGCTTTTTTATTCTTGTAAAGACGACACATTCTGTGGCAGTGGAGGCGGATGTTAAACTACAAGGCCTTAAGTTCAGTAGAACAGGTCAAAAATGGCTCTACCAAAGATGCTGCCTGTGATTCTGGAAAACTACCCAGCTTCTGTGAAACCTGATGTTACTGCACGACTTTGGATGAAGTGTTTAAGGCCAGAGCAACAAGAAAACACCCTGCAGCCCACACATATGAGAAGGCACCTGAGGTAAGACAGGACTCCTACCTGGCCGGGCTCCAGGATAGCCGATGCCTGTTAAACCTCCGTATCCTGGCAAAGAAACAAAGAGCCCAGTTCATCTTTAAATCAGACAAGCGCTCTGATTACATCATCAGTGTCCTGGGGTTTTCTCTGTTTTACAAGGACACATAATTTATTTGGCGAGATGCGATCTGCCTCATATATCATGTTCACAGACGTGTTGGCAAAGAGCCACTTAGCTGAGATTTATCCAACAAACAAGCAGAGACCCACAGAAGAGTGTGTTTACGTTCATTTGGATACGCAACAAAAAGAAACTATGGAACAAACCATATAATTACCTACCTGGCACAGTGCCGAGGCCAGCGCCATAAACTGGAAAGTCACAAAAACAGAGTTAATTCCTATTTACAAAGATTCCTACAATGTATAGCCATCTGTTTATATGAGATGTGTCTGCATGTTTGCAGTGTGAAATTTATAACAAACACACATGAATACAAGAAGATAAAGACTCAATGGTTCAACACGTCTCATAAATCTGATTTCATTAAAGCCCTGAAGGTTTTGTGCCAAGTTTTGCATAAAGCACCGACGCCAAGGTTTCTGCTGTGCTGTGTGAACAGGACAAAAAACAAATCTAAACTTGCAACAAACCACATCTGGCTGCTTGAAGTTCTTGAAAAAACTTGCTTAATAACTTACGTATTCTTCAGAAACAGGTAATTATTATACTTTTTAATTATACTTTTTTTTTTAAGCGTCAAAGTTTTTATTTGGGTAAGAAATAGAATTAGTCAATACTTTTTAAAATAATGTATATTTATGTAATTTTTCTTTTTTTAATTTAACTATTTTTAAACATTTTTTGAATGTAATGCCGAATACCCATGAATTAAATTTTCAAAAAAGAAAGAAATTTTACATAATTGCTGAAGTTTTCACAATAAAAATGCTGAATGACTGTTTTCATTGATGAATTGGATCTAAAATTATTTGTAATTTCTCAAAATATAGTTTGTATCATACATATAATTATATCTGCCTAACCATGCGTTATATTATCATAGGTAATTTCATTGTTTTGTACATGTAAATATCCTACATTAACATTAAAATGGAATCTAAAAATACAGATAATCTCGTGTAAAATTAAGGCCAGAAAATGCATTTTAACTATGGAAATTTGCTGTATATTTTTATTGGCTATTTTCTTTTCTTGTTTTAGTAAACTGCAGGAATGATTATGGATCTGCTTTTATTACATTTGATTGGCAACGTAAGAAAACAACCTCACAGCCGTCAACAGATTTTGATTCAACTGTTGCTAAACTCTTATCGGCGCAGAAAAATACAACAATCACCTTCTTCCATTAGGAGGAGGAGAGCACAAACAAAAACAAAGACGCAAAACTCTCTTTGGGAGGAGATTATGCTGCTGACTGAGAAAAAAAAGAATTTCAGGGCCTTTTCTAACAGCAGCTGGCAGCTAATGAGTGTGTTTGGTACTGATTGTTGTTGTGTTTATTCTAATTTTCATTTATGTACCTGCTTGAATAAATAATTTAAATGGAGTGCTGTTCTGCTCATGCTTGTTTTATTTTTTTTTTTGCTTTCATGGCTCTAGCCAACATCTCCCCTTACTGAGCATGTCAACGCCTGACTAAAACCTCTATTAAACATTATCTGCTGGACGCCATCTTCCTTTGTATGTCAGTATTACCACGTCTCCCTGCCTGGCCCAAGCTCAGTCCCAGTCCATTAGTAAGACCAGCTCCCAGCGCCATCCCTGGTCCCAGACTGGCGCCTACAACCACAAGACAGATATAAACTATTAGTAAACTGTATTTATTTCTTTATTTTTTATTCACATTAACCAAAGCAACAAAAGGAGACCAGAGGAGGATAAACATTAAGTAGACTGTGGGGGTTTGGTGATGTACCGTAAGCTCCCTGGGTTCCATATCCACCCTGCTTCAGACCAGCTCTGCCTCCTAAACCCAGAGATCTGTAGCCTCCTATGAAAACAACAGAAAGTTCACGTTGTTGTCCAGCAGCAGTTCACCAACAAATATCATCATTCAGACTTCAGATGGGCTGTTTATTTATCTGGATGGAGGAGCTCTGCACCTCAATTCCAAGAGTCAAGGAATTATTCCATCTGCCTTTCATAGATCAATAATGTTGTAGTCGTGAATAAAAAAAAGAAGTTTGTGCTCTGTATACTCTCCAACAGGCGAGTGTATTCTAAGCCTTTTCTTCTCAGTGCTGTGCAGGTTTACTCATATTACTGTAATCTGTAGGACATGAGGATTTTCTTACCAACACCAAGGTGAGCTCCAGGATAACGTCCAACTGAGATTTACCAAAGAAAAACAAAAACATACATGACTTATTCTGAAGTTAAAGTAATATAAGATCATTCTGTTGGCAGAAAGTTAAACAGAATTTAACTTACTTCCAGTCTTCATTGCTTTGCTGCCATATCGGCTCCCCAGCGCTCCAAGAGCTCCTGTAACTGAGAGGAAAAGCATTTTTTATTACATTATTACAACTTTTCTCTGTATTTATACCCAAAAAAGAAGCTTAAGATAGAAACAGGTATTCCTCTATTCATTATAGGTTAAATGTCACGTGCACATCTGTATGAGACACACTTGTACATCCAATAAATCAGTCAGATAAGGTGCTAGCCTCTACTGCTGTAATTTTCAGTTTTAATTAGCTACTCATAGTTGGCATTAGTTAGCCATCCAGTGCACCATTCATAGGATGTACACATAGAAAAAGACTGACCTCCAGGTTTCACTCCAATGCCGACACCTGAAGAAATAAAAAACAGACATACAAAAATGAGAAACAGGTACAGACCTATTTCTTCTTGTTTTTAAGGGAGGTAAACTTTAAAAAAACAAAAAGTTAAAAGCAAATGTGTTTGACACACCTCTGGCTGGCAGCACTCTCCCCCAGGACACACTCTGAGGTTTAACCCCTGAAACATTGAAAACACCACATTACAGATGGGACCCATTTGCTTTTCATAGTTATCAAAAGAGGATAAAACTGAACACATTCCGAAAGCCACCATGATGCATAAAAACACAAAAGCTATGAAGCTTGTGAGAATTATAATGAACTGAAATAGATAGCAAACACATTAAATTACCAAACTAGGAGTCAATAAAGATGGTAGAGTGTGTAATGTTAGCTCTGCATCCATTGTATATAAATGATGGAAATAATGCAAATAAGAAAGAATGCATAATCTGTAAACAAATGATGTGTAAGTCTGCAGGAAAGTTAATCTATCAAGGAGGATGGGAGGACTTAACTATTGGTGTAAATTGAGCTTTTAGATTCCTAACCTTTTATTTTCCAAACCCACACTCAGTGGTAGAAGAAGTACTCAGGTCCTTTACTTGAGTGAAAATATTAGTACAGTAATGTAAAAATATTCCAATACATGTCAAAATGCTGTATGTAAAATCCTGCTAAAGCAAAAAAAAAAAAAAAAAAAAAAAAAGATGTACAAATTCCACAAAGCTGTTTTCAGTTGTTGGACTTTTTCCATATTGCTAGACAAAGTTTTAAATATTTACTGAAAATTTTGAGGGGGGAAAAACACAATTTGGTGGAGCTTTTGACAACTCAGACGTCTAAAAAGAGATTCTGACTTAATGAACCAAAAAAGTCACAAACCACTAGCTTACTCTTTAACTATGTGTTGTACTTAAAAGCCTGTTGTACTGAGCAAAATATTCATCTTAACAAAGGCTGTCAGACAAATGTAGTGGAGAAGAAAGTAAATACTAATGCCTCACAACTGTACTTGAGTAAATATATTCAGTTACTACTTTTTATAGAGTTGTATTTAACTGAGCCTGAAGGTCAGACATGGTTTTATGGTAAATTTTACTTAAAAGCCAGTATGTTTACCTATTTATTATCCACAATACGGTAAAAAACTGTGAACCAGAAGCCAGTCGAGGTTTTTGCGACTGCTGTAGCCTGACTGGGAAACACCAGGACAGACAGACAGACAGACAGACAGACAGACAGACAGACAGACAGACAGACAGACAGACAGACAGACAGACAGACAGACAGACAGACAGACAGACAGACATTCACTGATGGAAACGCAGCGACTGACTGGAGCCTGTTAGTTCTTCTCACAATCATTCGTCAGATTTTACCTGCCTCTGCCACCTTCTCATTGCATCCTTTGATTCAAGTGAAATCAGATAATATGAGCCACAGAGACTTGGCAGAGCTGCTGACGTTTGAGCCCACAGTCCTTTTTCTGCCCCGATCTCACACACATGAGATTTAACAAGTGAGTGAGAGCGAGTCAGTGAAGACGCTGATCCATCAGAGCTGACAGTGAAATCAGACAGATGTGCTCAGAGCTCTTTCATCATTCATTTGTCAGCCAACGTTTCAAGCAAAATTTTCGCGAAAGCCAGAGTCAAGGTAAATAGATTTTGACCAGTTTGTGCTGAATTGTTTGATAACTTAACATTATTTCATTTATTTCCACAAATATTCCAGATTTGCAGTAGCAGTTTCTCTTTTAACCTGTTGCTTTCTAAATTTAATTCCTGAACACAAAGCTAAATTAGATTGCTTAGAATTATACCACAAATCCGACAAAGGTGATCTTTATGCTGTTATTGCGCAAAATACTTAATTTTTCAAATACCAAAGCAGCAAAGACATTTAACAGAACTGGCATAGAAATAGGCAAGATAAACAGAAAAATATCACCAAAATCATCAATCAAATAAAGCTATCTTGCTTAGTACACAGTAAAAAAAACACCTAAAAATAAAAAAAAAAAACCTACATTTTCTGCCACATTTGAAGTGTGGCAGAAAATATACATAAAAATGATGAAATATATAAAAATATAATGATTAATAACTAGAAATTATGAAAATAATCTCAGCTGTCTGTACAAAAAATTGATTTTATACTGTAAAAATTGTGCCATTTTATTGTCGTGATTTTAAAAAAATTGTAAAAGTGCATTTTTCAATCCTTCAGATATAGAAATTTTCTTTTAATAATGACAAATGTCTAAAATAGCATTTGTGGCTCATTTAAATATAGTAAAATAGTGCAAAATTAAAGTCAAACACTCTAAAACAACAAATGAAAATCTGTTATGACACCTTAAATGTAGACATTATCTGTAGTTTTGGTCTCTTTTTTAAGTTAACAAGTAAATTGAAGTCTTTTTCTTCAACTTTACCAGATATCTATAATTTTACGAAACAGGAAAAATCTGTAAATAATAGTAAGTATATTTTCTGGAAAAATTACAGGTAAAAACCGTAAAGATACTATTTTTTTGAAACAGCGTATAAAAACTTTGCTTCGTCTTCACTGATGCAGTCGTGTGAGTTTCTTACCGCCTTGCAGAGTTTGCTGAGCCAACCAGAGAACCAGCGAAGTCTGGAGTAGAGCTCGAACCAGCATGATGGAGGCAGCAGCACCGGGAGAGAACCAGCTGAAGGACAGACAGACAAACACAACACTGGTACTTAAAGCTGCACAGCCCCTCAGGTCTTTTATACCATTCTTTCCTCCGATACACTCCCACTGACCAGTTCTGCCCTCTGAACACACACATCGGTCTGACTGGGCGAAGCTAAAAGGCCCATTAGCTGTGAATGTACACAATGAGATTCTGTATTTTCTTCTGCACCTGAGAATTCACACCCTCCAACCAAGAAACAACCTGCATTTGGGCTAATGGTTTGATTTAGTATCTTTCACATTTTTCTGAAAACAAAAATCACAAATGTGTGTGTATGTGTACTCATGACTGTTAAACTATGTATAAATCCAAAGATTTATGTCATAGTGAGCACGAATAGAACTCAAGGATAAAAACAACAAAGAAACCGGTCTAAAAACAGCCAGAAGGAAATTCTTCTCAGCGAAGAGCAAACATCCAGCGAGTCTGTCTGACTTTCCTGCACATAAGGATTCAAAGATCCAGGATTCAGTGATTTTACAAACACTTGCACAAGCAAAATGTGCACTGAAATGCAATGTGGTGTGGCCTTAGGTTGTGCTAAAAAGACGAGTAGTGTGAAAAATAAGAAAGAAAAAAAGAAATGTATGTGTAAAGAACATAAACATGCAACAAGGATATTTAAACGTTTGAAAACAATGAAATTACATGTTAGATAGATAAATATCATTAAAAAACAACAGTATTTTGACAGATCACCAATATGTAAAGGTATTATACAACTATAAAAAACAGTCAATATTTTTGTGAAAACTTCTGCAACTATACAAAATATTTCTCATTTAAGAGACAAATCTATGTAAAATTGTAGAACCAGTATTTATTTTTTTGTAACTTTCCACTAATCATATCTTATTTTTGTAATATATTTAAAGCAGTAAACTGTAATTTAACAGTTTCATGTATTATTATTATTGTCATTTACATTTATTTTGTTATTTTGAGTTACAGGTTCTTAATGTTATTTTACATTAGACATGTAAATTCTGTAAACATGTCAAGTCTGTTTTAAGAATTTTGTTGACATTTCTATGCATTTCAAGAATCTGCAAAAAATCTGTAAAAATGCAAACTTTTTTTTTCTCCTTACAGCATAACCCTGATTCTGCACCTTCTACACGACTCTCTTTAGGGCTTTAGTCCAGTAAATCAGCTGATGATGACTCCTAATATTACAGAACCCATAAAACAGTGTTTTCTCCATATTGATATTCTTGTCAGGATGGAAGCAGTTAGCAGCTAAATAAAGCAAGATTATTTGCACACTCTCTCAGACATTCCCACGAATGCAAATACGGCCTTCTTGTTGTGCAATAAATTTGCAAATGAGAGTGAAGACAGAGAAATTACATAATGATTTTTTTCCATAATTAGGCCTTGACAGATGTGTTGAATTCATCCGCCCTCCAAACAAACTCACCTAATTCAAATACTGTTGAGCAACAAGCCTGCTTTTCCTGGTTTTTGTTAACAGAGCAAATATTTTACCTCCTAAAAAGAAAAAAAAAGAGAGGAAAAGAATGACAGCACGCAAACAGAATCTGTTTTCAAATATCCTGGGTTAAAAAAAGGCACTGGGGTGCCCGTATAGCTCAACGCGTTGAGTGGGCGACCCATGTACAGCGGCTGGTCCCTGATGCAGCTGGCCCGGGTTCGATTCCCGCTTACGCCCCTTTGCTGCATGTCTTCCCCCGACTCTTCTCCCCTGTTTCCTGTCTCTCTCTCACTGCGCCTATCTAATAAAGCCCACAAAAAGGCCAAAAAAATAACTTTAAAAAAAAAAAAAAAAAAAAAAAAGGCACTGGAAATTGCAGAGTAAATATGACATCATTACTGCATTTGTGTGTGTTGGGAGAACACCTGATCCAGGTAAAGCACAACTAAGAGAAAAATATGCTCCAATGGATGTTTAATGTGGAAGCAAACACTGTAGTGCTGTAGAAGCTCAATTAAAATGTCATTCTGAGATGTTTTCCAGTAGTTTTCTATAGAAGAACATTGTAATCTTAAAACAGTCTGTTATAGCAGCACAGTGTGTTAATGCAGGCTGAAGGGAATCACTGGGTTTGTCGGGTTTCTCTCCATCATCAGGGGCCTTCTGTCAGATCTGCTTGAAACTTTATCATAAACTGTAGATATTTAAAAACTTATCTGTGAGTTTTTTTGCACTAGCAATTTTCGCACATTGAAATCTGAGGCCAACAACATCTGTGGAACTACTCAAGGATAAAACCCTTTTATTTCTCATCATGGCATTGATTCAGAGTCTGCAATATTGGAAAAGTAGATCAAATATTCACTGATTATAGGTCAGTTGAAATATGAAAAGTGAAGCTGCCATGAAAAAATATCTTTAAGCACACATTAACAAAAAAAACCTTTCAATTGGTAATAAACTAATTATATTATCTGATCAAAATGTCACAATAATACAAAACATCTAAAATACCTTTTAATATGAAATATTTGGTCACAAGAAGTAAACATGCTGTAGTAGTACAGAGTTCTGGAGTTTTAAAATGTTATAATGGTTAAAACAGTTCTCACAGATATAACTAAGGGCATAACTTTCATTTTCCTACCAAACTTTGTCAGCAGAAACCTTAGTTTGGAGAAGACTTGTCAAGTAGTTTGGGGTAAATTCTTGGGGGGAAAAAATCTAAGAAAAATATACCAATATCTTTTCTTCGTAGTTATATTCAGAGAACTCTCATAAAACTGTCTAAAAAATGTTTATATGTTTTGCTTTGTATTATTATGACTTGCAAAAAAATGTGGTTCACTAGTTGTCTTCTGTATTATCATTGTTTTTTCGTAATGAGTACTTAAATATGGGACTTTTTATGGAAGTTTGAATATTTTTTATAATGTTAACTCATCCTTAA